>NW_027328074.1:0-68084 GCF_047675955.1 Chlorocebus sabaeus | reverse complement strand
ACACCAGCTCAAACCGGTTTTGACCGGATGAGACCGGCTCAAACCGGATCAAACCGGAAAAGACCAGCCCAGACAGGCTAAAACCAGGCCAAATCGGCTCAAACCGGTTTTGACCGGCTCAAACCAGACCAGACCGGCTCAAACCGGTTTTGACCGGCTCAAACCAGACCAGAGTAGCTCAAACCGAATTTGACCGGATGAGACAGGATAAAACCAGAGCAGACCGGCTCAAACCGGATGAAACCGCACCAGACAGGCCCAGAACAGCTGAAGCCAGAGTAAACCGCACCAGACCGACCCAGACCGGCCAAAACCGAGCCACAAACCGGTTTTGACTGGCTCAAACAAGATCAGACCGGCTCAAACCGGTTTTGACCGGCTCAAACCAGACCAGACTGTCTCAAAACGGACCAGACCGGGTCAAACCGGTTTTGACCGGATGACACCGGATCAAACCGGCCAGACTGTCTCACACCGGATCAAACCGGACCAGACAGGCCCTGACCAGCTCAAACCAGACCAGATCGGCTCATACCAGATCAAACCTCACCAGACCGCCTAAAACGGAGCCAAACCAGCTCAAACTTGTTTTGACCGGCTCAATCCAGACCATACCGGGTCGAACCTGTTTTGACCGGCTCAAACCAGACCTGACCGGCTCAAACCCGTTTTGACTGCATTAGATCGGATCAAACGGGACCAGACCTTCCCAAACCGGATCATACTGGACCAGACGAGCACAGACCGGCTCAAACCGGCTCAAACCAAACCTGACCGACCCAGACAGGCTAAAACCGGGCCAAACCGGCTCAATTAGGTTTTGACCGTCTCAAACAAGACCAGACTGGCTCAAACAAGACCAGACGGGCTCAATCCGGTTTTGACCGGATGACGTCGGATCAAACTGGACCAGACCGGCTCACACCTGATCAAACCGGACCAGACAGGCCCAGACCTTCTGAAACCGGATCAAAAGAGACCAGACAGGCCCAGACCAGCTAAAACCGGGCCAGACCGGCTCAAACCTGTCTTCACCGGCTCAAACCAGACCAAACAGGTTCAAACCGGTTTTGACTGTCTCATTCCGGTTTTGACCGGCTCAAACCGGTTTTGTCCATTTCAAACCACACCAGACCCGCGCAAACCGGTTTTGACCGGCTGAAACCGGTTTTCACCAGATGAGACCAGGTCAAACCGCACCAGATGGGCCCAGACGGGCTAAAACCGACTCAAACTGGACCAGACCGGCCCAGGCCGGCTAAAACCGGGGCACAAACCGGTTTTGACCGGCTCAAACCAGACCACACCGGCTCAAACCGGACCAGACTGGCTCAAACCAGACCAGACCGGATCAAACCGGACCTGACCGGCACAAAATGGTTTTGACCAGATGACACCAGACCAAACCGGACCAGACCGGCTCACACCAGAACAAACCGGACCAGACAGGCCCGGACCGGCTAAAATATGGCCAGACCGGCTCAAACCGGTTTTGACCAGCTCAAACCAGACCAGAACGGTTCAAACCGGTTTTCACTGGGTCAATCCGGTTTTGACCGGCTGACACCGGTTTAGACCGGATCAAACCACTCCAGACTGGCAAAAACCGGTTTACATTGGCTCAAACCGGGTCTGACCTGAGTAGACCGGATCAAACCAGACGAGACCAGCTCAGACAGTCTCAAATCGGTTTTGACTGACTTCAAGCAGACCAAACCAGCTTGAACTGGTTTTGACCGGCTGAAACCAGACCAGACCGACTCAAACCAGTCCAGATCAGCTGAAAATGGTTTTGAACAGCTCAAACCGGTTTTGACCTGCTCAAACCACACCAGACCGGCTGAAACCGGTTTTTCAAGGCTCAAACCGGTTTTGACCGGCTCAAACCAGACCAGACCGGTTCAATCCGGTTTTGACTGGCTCAAACCAGACCAGACCAGCTCAAACCGGACCAGACCGGTGGAAACTGGTTTTGACCGGATGACACCAGATCAAACCGGACCAGACAGGCTCACACCGGATCAAACCGGACCAGACAGGCCCAGACCAGCTGAAACCGGAACCAACCGGACCAGACCAGTCCAGACAAGCTAAAACCGGGCCAGACCGGCTCAAACCGGTTTTGACCAGCTCAAACCAGACCAGACCGGCTCAAACCAGACCAGACCGGTTCAAATCCGGTTTTGAACGGCTTAAACTGGATTTGAACAGCTCGAACCGGTTTTGACCGGCTCAAACCACACCAGACCGGCTCAAACCGGTTTTGACCAGCTGAAATCGATTTTGACCGGATGGGACCAGATCAAACCGGACCACACGAGCCCAGACCGGCTAAAACCGGATCAAACCGGACCAGACCGGTCCAGACCACCTACAACCGGTCCAACCCGGCTCAAACCTATTTTGACCAGCTCAAACCAGACCAGACCGACTTGAACCTGTTTTGACCGGCTCAAACCAGACCTAACCAGCTCAAACCGGTTTTGATCAGATTAGACCGGATCAAACTGTACCAGACCTTCTCAAACCGGATCATACCGGACCAGACCAGCACAAACCGTCTCAAACCGGCTCAAATCGATCCAGACCGGCTCAGACAGGCTAAAACCGGGCCAAACCGGCTCAATCAGGTTTTGACTGGGTCAAACCAGACCAGACGGTCGCAAACCCGACCACACTGCCTCAAACCGGTTTTGATCGGCTGAAACTAGAAGAGACTGGCTCAAACTGGATGAAAACTCACCAGACCAGCCCAGAACAGCTGAAGCCGGAGCAAACCGGACCAGACGGGGCCCGATCGGCTAAAAGTGGGCCACAAACCGGTTTTGACCGGCTCAAACCACACCAGACTGGCTGAAACCGGTTTTGACCAGCCTGAGCCGGTTTTGACCGGATCAAACCAGACCAGACCGGCTCAAACCAGACCAGACCGGCTCAAATCGGTTTTGACCGGATGACACCAGATCAAACAGGACCAGACCGGCTCACACCGGATCAAACCAGACAAGACAGGTCCAGAAAGGGTGAAACCGGATCAAACCGGACCAGACCGGCCCAGACTGGCTAAAACCAGACCAGACTGTCTCAAAACCGTTTTGACCGGCTCAAACCAGATCAGAACGGTTCAAAGCAGTTTTGATTGGCTCAATCCGATTTTGACCAGATCAAACCACTTTTGACCGGCTCAAACCACTCCAGACCGGCTCAAACCGGTTTTCACCGGCTCAAACCGGTTTTGACCTGATTAGACCGGATCAAACCGGACCAGACAGACTCAGAGAGGCTCGAATCGGTTTTGACTGGCTTCAAACAGACAAAACCGGCTCAAATCGGTTTTAAACGACTCAAACCCGACCAGACTGGCTGAAATGGGGCGAGACCGCTTCAATCCGGTTTTGACCGGGTCAAATCGGACCAGACCGGCACAAACCGGTTTTGACGGGCTCAAACGCGACCAGACCCTCTGAAACCGGACCAGACAGGCTCAAACCGGTTTTCACCGGCTCAAACCCTAACAGACAGGCTAAAACCGGACTAGACCCGTTCAAACCCGACTCAAACCAGAATAGACCGTCTCAAATCAGAGCAGAGCAGCACAAACTGATTTTGACCGGCTCAAACCAGACTCAAACTGGACCAGACCGGATCAAAGCGTTGTTGACCGGCTCAAACCAGACTCAATCCGGACCAGACCGGCTCAAACCGGTTTTGAACGGCTCAAACCAGACCAGACCGGCTCAACCGAATCAAACCGGACCAGACCAGCTTAAACCAGATCAAACCGGACCAGACCGGCTGAAACCGGTTTGATCGGCTCAAATCGGACCAGAGCAGCACAAACCGAATTTGACCACCTCAAACAAGACTCAAACAGGACCACACAAGCTCAAACCGGTTTTGACCGGCTCAAACCCGACCAGACCGGCTGAAACTGGATGAGACCGCCTCAAACCGGATTTGACCGACTCAAACCCATCCAGACCGGCTCAAACCGGTTTTGACCGGCTCAAAGCGGACTAAACCGTCTCTCACCGGTTTTCACCGGCTCATACTGCACTCAAACCGGACCAGACCCTCTCAAACTGGTGTTGTCCGGCTCAAACCGGACTCAAACCAGACCAGACAGGCTCAAACCGGTTTTGACTGGCTCAAACTCGACTCAAACCGGACCAGACAGTCTCAAACCCGTTTTGACTGGCTCAAACCCGACCAGACTGGCTCAAACCGGCTTTGACCGGATGAGACAGGATAAAACCGGACCAGACAGGCTCAAACCGTTTTTCACCATCTCAAACCAGACCAGACCGGCTTATACTGGATCAAACCGGTTTTGACCGGCTCAAACCAGACTCAAACCGGACCAGGAAAGCTAAAACCGGCTCAAACTGGACCAGACCAGCTCAAACTGGACTCAAACCAGAACAGACCGGCTCAAACTGGTGTTGACCTGCTCCAACCGGACAGAAACCACCAGACCGGATCAAATCGGTTTTGACCGGCTCAAACCGGACCAGACCGACTCAAACTGGATCAAACCGTATCAGAGCGGCTCAAACCGGTTTTGACCGGATTAAGCTGGACTCAAACCGGACCAGAGCATCTCAAATCGGTTTTGACCAATTCAAACCAGAGCAGACTGGCTCAAACCGGTTTTGACAGGCTCAAATCGGACTCAAACTGGACCAGACCGGCTAAAACCGGCTCAAACTGGACCACACGGACGAAAATCGGATCAAACCGGACGAGACTGGCTCAAAACGGATCAATCCGGGCCAGACCGGCTAGAACCGCTAAATACGGTTTTGTCCGGCTCAAACCGGACACAAATTGATATTGACCGGTTCAAACCAGATCAAACTGGAGCAGACCGGCTCAAACAGGACTAGACCGGCTCAAACCGGTTTTGACCGGCTCAACCGGATCACACCGGACCATACCCTCTTAAACCGGATCAAACTGGAACAGACCGCCTCAAACCGGCGTTGACCAGCTCATACCCGACCAGTCCGGCTTAAACCGGACCAGACTGGCTCAAAAGGGGTTTCACTGGCTTACTCAGGGGAGTTTACACGAAGGGGAGTGCTCACTTTTGGGAGTGCACACTCAGGGGAGTCCTCACTCAGGCGAGTGCACTCTCAGGTGAGAGCACACTCAGGGGAGCACTCACTCAGGGGAGTGCACACTCAAAGGAGCGCACACTCAGGGGAGTGCACACTCAGTGGCGTCCTCACTCAGGAGAGTTCGAACTAAGAGGAGTGCACACTCAGGGGAGTGCTCACTAAGGGGAGTGCACACTCAGGGGAGTCCTCCCTCAGTAGAGTGCACAATCAGGGGAGTGCACACTCAGGGGAGTGCTCACTCTGGGGAGTGCACACACTGGGGAGCACACACTCAGGTGAGCGCACAAACAGGAGAATGTTCATTCAGGGGAATGCACACTCAGGGGAGTCCTCACTCAGGCGAGCACACATTCAGGGGAGTGCCGACTCAGAGTAGTCCTTACTCAGGTGAGCTCACATTTAGGGGAGTGCACGCTCAGGGGAGTGCTCACTCAGGGGAGTGCCCATTCAGGGGAATGCACACTCAGGGGAGTCATCACTCAGACGTGTACCCCCTCAGGAGAGTGCTCATTCTGGTGAGTCCTCACTCAGGCGAGTTCACACTCAGGGGAGTGCCCACATAGAGTAGTCCTTACTCAGGTGAGCGCACACTCAGTGGAGTGCACCCTCAGCGGAGCGCTCACTCAGGGGAGTGCACACTCAGGGGAGCGCACACTCAGGGGAGTGCACACACTGGGGGGTGCGCACTCAGGGGAGTCCTCACTCAGAGGAGTGCGAACTAAGAGGAGTGCACACTCAGGGGAGTGCACACACAGGGGTGTCCCCACCGCGGGGAGCGCTCACTCAGGGGAGTGCACAATCAGGTGAGCCCACACTCAGGGGAGTGCACACTCAGGGGAGTCCTCACTCAGGAGAGTTCGAACTCAGGGAAGTGCACTCCCTGGGAAGCGAACACTCAAGGGACTGCACACTCAGGGTAGTGCACACTCAAGGGAGTCCTCACTCAGGAGAGTGCGAATTCAGAGGAGTGCACACTCAGGGGAGTGCTCATTCAGGAGAGTGCACACTCAGGGGAGTCATCACACAGACGAGTACCCCCTCAGGAGAGCGCTCAATCTGGGGAGTTCTCACCCAGGCAACTGCACACTCAGGTTAGTGCGCACTCAGGGGAGCGCTCATTCAGGGGAGTTCACACTCAGGGTAGCGCAATCCCAAGGGAGCGCAAACTCAGGGGAGAGTAAACTTAGGGTGTGCTCAATCAGTGGAGTGCACACTCAGGGGAGTCCAAACTCAGGCGAGTTCACAATCAGGGGAGTGCACACTCAGGGGAGTCCTCACTCAGGCGAGTGCACACTCAGGGGAGTTCGCACTCAGGGAAGCGCTCTCTCAGGGCAGCGAACACACTGGGGAGAGCACACACAGGGGAGCGCACACTCATGGGAGTGCACACACAGGGGAGTGTTCACTCAGGAGAGTGCACACTCAGCGGAGTGCACGCTCAGGTGAGCATACACCCAGGGGAGTGCACACTCAGGGGAGTCCTCACTCAGGATAGTGCGAGCTCAGAGGAGTGCACTCTCAGGGGAGTGCTCATTCAGGGGAGTACACACTCAGGGGAGTGCTCACTCAGACGAGTGCACACTCAGGGGAGTGCCCACTCAGGGAGACGCTCACAAAGAAGAGTGCCCACTCAGGTGAGCGCTCACTCAGGGGAGTGCACACTCAGGGGATCAAAACTGACCAGACCGGCTCAAACCGGTTTTGACCGGCTCAAACCAGAACAGACCGGCCCAGCCAGTTCAAACCGGACCAGACCAGCTCACACCGGCACACACCGGACCAGACCGGCTTAAACAGGGTTTGACTGGCTCAAACCGAAGCGGAGAGGCTCAAACAGGATCAAAACGGACCAGACCGGCTGTTAGACCAGCTCAAACATGTTTTGACCGGTTCAAACCAGACTCTAACAGGACCAGAACGGATCAAACCGCTGTTGACCGGCTCAAACCTGACTCAAACTGGGCCTGACCGGCTCAAAGCGGTGTTGACTGGCTGAAACCGGACTCAATCCGGACCAGACCAGCTCATACCGGTTTTGAACGGCTCAAACCAGACCATTCCATCTCAACCGAATCAAACTGGACCAGACCGGGTTAAACCGGATCAAACCGGACCAGACCAGCTCAAACCGGTTTTGACCAGCTCAAATCAGACGAGAGCAACACAAACCGAATTTGACCAGCTCAAACGAGACTCAAACAGGACCACAGCGGCTCAAATCGGTTTTGACCGGCTCAAACCCGAACAGACCGGCTCAAACTGGACGGGACTGCCTCAAAGCGGTTTTGACCAACTCAAACCCATCCAGGCCGGCTAAAACCGAAACAGACCGGCTCAAACCGGATTTGACTGGCTCAAAGCGGACTAGACCGGCTCTAACTGGTTATGACCGGTTCAAACCGCACTTAAACCAGACTAGACCCTCTCAAACAGGTTTTGTCCGGCTCAAACCGGACTCATACAGGACCAGACAGTCTCATACCCGTTTTGACTGGCTCAAACCCGACCAGACCAGCTAAAACCGGATTTGACCGGATGAGACAGGATAAAACCGGACCAGACCGGCTCAAACCATTTTTCACGGTCTCAAACCAGACCAGACCGGCTTATACCGGATCAAACCGGTTTTCACCAGCTCAAACCAGACTCAAACCGGACCAGGAAAGCTAAAACCGGCTCAAACTGGACCAGACGAGCTCAAACCGGATTCAAACCGGATCAAACCGGTTTTGACCGGCTCAAACCGGACCAGACTGACTCAAACCGGATCAAACCGTATCAGAGCGGCTCAAACCGGTTTTGACCGGTTCAGGCTGGACTCAAACCGGACCAGACCATCTCAAACCGGTTTTGACCAACTCAAACCGGAGCAGACCGGCTCAAACTGTTTTGACAGGCTCAAATCGGACTCAAACTGGACCAGACCAGCTAAAATCGGCTCAAACTGGACCACACTGACTAAAATCGGATCAAACCGGACGAGACTGGCTGAAAACGGATCAATCCGGGCCAGACCAGCTAGACCCGTTAAATCCGGTTTTGTCCGGCTCAAACCGGACTCAAACTGTTATTGACCGGCTCAAACCAGATCAAACCAGAGCAGACCGGCTCAAACCGGACCAGATCGGCTCAAACCGGTTTTGACTGGCTCAAACCGGACCAGACCGGCTCAACCGGACCACACCGGACCATACCCGCTTAAACCGGATCAAACTGGAACAGACCGCCTCAAACCGGCGTTGACCAGCTCAGACCCAACCAGTCCGGCTTAAACCGGAACAGACTGGCTCAAAACGGGTTTCACTGGCTTACTCAGGGGAGTGTACACGAAGGGGAGTGCTCATTTAGGGGAGTGCACACTCAGGGGAGTCCTCACTCAGGAGAGTGCACTCTCAGGTGAGAGCACACTCAGGGGAGCGCTCATTCAGGGGAGTGCACACTCAAAGGTGCGCACACTCAGGGGAGTGCACACTCAGTGGAGTCCTCACTCAGGAGAGTGCGAACAAAGAGGAGTGCACAATCAGGGGAGTGCTCACTCAGGGGAGTGTACACTCAGGGGAGTCCTCCCTCATTAGAGTGCACAACGAGGGGAGTGCACACTCAGGGGAGTGCTCACTCAGGGGAGTGCATACACTGGGGAGCACACACTCAGGTGAGCGCACAAACAGGGGAATATACATTCAGGGGAGTGCACACTCAGGGGAGTCCTCACTCAGGCGAGCGCACATTCAGGGGAGTGCCGACTCAGAGTAGTCCTTACTCAGGTGAGCGCACACTCAGGGGAGTGCACGCTCAGGGGAGCGCTCACTCAGGGGAGTGCTCATTCATGGGAGTGCACACTAAGGGGAGTCATCACTCAGACGTGTACCCCCTCAGGAGAGCGCTCACTCCGGTGAGTCCTCACTCAGGCGAGTTCACACTCAGGGGAGTGCCCACATAGAGTAGTCCTTACTTAGGGGACCGCACACTCAGTGGAGTGCACCCTCAGCGGAGCGCTCACTCAGGGGAGTGCACACTCAGGGGAGCGCACACTCAGGGGAGTGCACACATTGGGGGGTGCACACTCAGGGGAGTCCTCACTCAGAGGAGTGCGAACTAAGAGGAGTGCACACTCAGGGGAGTGCACACACAGGGGTGTCCTCACCGAGGGGAGCACTCACTCAGGGGAGTGCACAATCAGGTGAGCCCACAATCAGGGGAGTGCACACTCAAGGGAGTCCTCACTCAGGCGAGTGCACACTCAGGGGAGTTCGCACTCAGGGAAGCGCTCACTCAGGGCAGCGAACACACTGGGGAGAGCACACACAGGGGAGCGCACACTCATGGGAGTGCACACACAGGGGACTGCTCACTCAGGAGAGCGCACACTCAGTGGAGTGCACGCTCAGGTGAGCATACACTCAGGGGAGTGCACACTCAGGGGAGTCCTCACTCAGGAGAGTGCGAGCTCAGAGGAGTGCACACTCAGGGGAGTGCTCATTCAGGGGAGTACACACTCAGGTGAGTGCTCACTCAGACGAGTGCACACTCAGGGAGACGCTCACAAAGAAGAGTGCCCACTCAGGTGAGCGCTCACTCAGGGGTGTGCACACTCAGAGGATCAAAACTGACCAGACCGGCTCAAATCGGTTTTGACCGGCTTAAACCAGAACACACCGGCCCAACCGGTTCAAACCGGACCAGACCGGCTCACACCGGCACACACCGGACCAGACCGGCTAAAACAGGGTTTGAGTGGCTCAAACCGAAGCGGAGAGGCTCAAACAGGATCAAAACGGACCAGACCGGCTGTTATACCAGCTCAAACATGTTTTGACCGGCTCAAACCAGACTCTAACCGGACCACACCGGATCAAACCGCTGTTGACTGGCTCAAACCTGACTCAAACTGGAACAGACCGGCTCAAAGCGGTGTTGACTGGCTCAAACCGGACTCAATCCGGACCAGACCAGCTCATACCGGTTTTGAACAGCTCAAACCATAAAATACCAGCTCAAACGAATCAAACTGGACCAGACCGTGTAAAACCGGGTCAAACCGGACCAGACCAGCTCAAACCGGTTTTGACCGGCTCAAATCAGACGGCAGCAACACAAACCGAATTTGACCAGCTCAAACGAGACTCAAACAGGACCACACCAACTCAAACCGGTTTTGACAGGCTCAAACCCGACCAGACCGGCTGAAACTGGACGAGACCGCCTCAAACCGGATTTGACCGACTCAAACCCGTCCAGACCGGCTAAAACCGGACCAGACCGGCTCAAACCAGTTTTGACCGGCTCAAAGCGGACTAAACCGTCTCTCACCGGTTTTCACCGGCTCATACTGCACTCAAACCGGACCAGACCCTCTCAAACTGGTGTTGTCCGGCTCAAACCGGACTCAAACCAGACCAGACAGGCTCAAACCGGTTTTGACTGGCTCAAACCGGACTCAAACCGGACCAGACAGTCTCAAACCCGTTTTGACTGGCTCAAACCCGACTAGACCGGCTCAAACCGGATTTGACCGGATGAGACAGGATAAAACCAGACCGGACTGGCTCAAACCGTTTTTAACCATCTCAAACCAGACCAGACCGGCTTATACCGAATCAAACCGGTTTTCACCAGCTCAAACCAGACTCAAACCGGACCAGGAAAGCTAAAGCGGGCTCAAACTGGACCAGACCAGCTCAAACCGGATTCAAACCAGACCAGACCGGCTCAAACTGTTGTTGACCGGCTCCAACCGGACAGAAACCACCGGACCGGATCAAACCGGTTTTGACCGGCTCAAACCGGACCAGACCGACTCAAACCGGATCAAACCGTATCAGAGCGGCTCAAACCGGTTTTGACCGGATCAAGCTGGACTCAAACCGGACCAGACCATCTCAAACCGGTTTTGACCAACTCAAACCGGAGCAGACCGGCTCAAACTTATTTTGACAGGCTCAAATCGGACTCAAACTGGACCAGACCAGCTAAAACCAGCTCAAACTGGACCACACGGACTAAAATCGGATCAAACCGGACGAGACTGGCTCAAAACGGATCAATCCGGGCCAGACCTGCTAGACCCACTAAATCCGGTTTTGTCCAGCTCAAACCAGACTCAAACTGATATTGACCGGCTTAAACCAGATCAAACTGGAGCAGACCGGCTCAAACAGGACCAGACCGGATCAAACCGGTTTTGACCGGCTCAAACCGGACCAGACTGGCTCAACCGGATCACACCGGACCATACCCGCTTAAACCAGATCAAACTGGAACAGACCGCCTCAAACCGGTGTTGACCAGCTAATACCCGACCATTCCGGCTTAAACCGGACCAGACTGGCTCAAAACGGGTTTCACTGGCTTACTCAGGGGAGTGTACACGAATGGGAGTGCTCATTTAGGGGAGTGCACACTCAGGGGAGTCCTCACCCACGCGAGTGCACACTCAGGTTAGTGCGCACTCAGGGGAGCGCTCACTCAGGGGAGTTCACACTCAGGGTAGCGCAATCCCATGGGAGCGCAAACTCAGGGGAGTGTAAACTTAGGGGAGTGCTCAATCAGTGGAGTGCACACTCAGGGGAGTCCAAACTCAGGCGAGTTCACAATCAGGGGAGTGCACACTCAGGGGAGTCCTCACTCAGGCGAGTGCACACTCAGGGGAGTTCGCACTCAGGGAAGCGCTCACTCAGGGCAGCGAACACACTGGGGAGAGCACACACAGGGGAGCGCACACTCATGGGAGTGCACACACAGGGGAGTGCTCACTCAGGAGAGCGCACACTCAGCGGAGTGCACGCTCAGGTGAGCATACACTCAGGGGAGTGCACACTCAGGGGAGTCCTCAGGACAGTGCGAGCTCAGAGGAGGTCACACTCAGGGGAGTGCTCATTCAGGGGAGTACACACTCAGGGGAGTGCTCACTCAGACGAGTGCACACTCAGGGGAGTGCACACTCAGGGAGACGTTCACAAAGCAGAGTGCCCACTCAGGTGAGCGCTCACTCAGGGGAGTGCACACTCAGGGGATCAAAACTGACCAGACCGGCTCAAAACCGGTTTTGACCGGCTCAAACCAGAACAGACCGGCCCAACCGGTTCAAACCGGACCAGACCGGCTCACACCGGCACACACCGGACCAGACCGGCTTAAACAGGGTTTGACTGGCTCAAACTGAAGCACAGAAGCTCAAACAGGATCAAAACGGACCAGACCGGCTGTTAGACCAGCTCAAACATGTTTTGACCGGTTCACACCAGACTCTAACCGGACCAGAACGGATCAAACCGCTGTTGACCCGGCTCAAACCTGACTCAAACTGGACCAGACCGGCTCAAAGCGTTGTTGACTGGCTGAAACCGGACTCAATCCGGACCAGACCAGCTCATACCGGTTTTGAATGGCTCAAACCAGACCATTCCAGCTCAAATGAATCAAACTAGACCGGGTTAAACCGGATCAAACCAGACCAGACCTGCTCAAACCAGTTTTGACCGACCTGAGCCGGTTATGACCGGCTCAAACCAGACCAGACCAGCTCAAACCAGAGCAGACCGGCTCAAACCGGTTTTGACAGGCTGAAAGCGGTTTTGACCGCGTCAAACCGGATTCGACCGGCCCAGACCAGCTGAAACCGGTCAAACCAGACCAGACCGGCCCAGACAGGCTAAAACTGGGCCAGCAACCGGTTTTGACAGGCTCAAACCAGACCAGACCGGCTCAAACCGGTTGTGACCCGCCTGAACCGGTTTTTACCGGCTCAAACCAGACCAGATTAACTCAAACCGGACCAGACCGGCTCAAACCGGTTTTGATCTGCTCAAACCACAACAGACCGGCTGAAACCGGTTTTTGACCGGATGAGACCGTATCAAACCGAACCGGAGTGGCCCAGAATGGCTATACTCGGATCAATCTGGAACAGACAGCTCAGACAGGCTCGAATCGGTTTTGACTGGCTTCAACCAAACCAAAGAGGCTCAAACCGGTTTTGACAGGCTCGAACCGGTTTTGACTGGCTCAAACCAGACAAGACCGGCTCAAACCAGACCAGACCGGCTCAACCGGTTTTGACCAGCTCAAACCAGACTATACCGGCTCAAACCAGTTTTGACCAGCTCAAACCAGACCAGATCGGCTCAAACCGGATCAAACCAGAACAGACAGGCCCGAACCGCCTAAAACCGGGCCAAACCGGCTCAAAACTATTTTGACCGGCTCAAACCAGACCAGACCGGCTCGAACCTGTTTTCAACGGCTCAAACCCGAACTGACTGGCTGAAACCGGGTTGACCGGATTAGACCAGATCAAACCAGACCAGACCTTCTCAAACCGGATCATACCGGACCAGACTGTCTCAAACCGGTTTTGACCTGCTCAAACCACACCAGACCGGCTAAAACCGGTTTTGACCAGCTAAAACCGGTTTTGACCGGATCAGACCGGATCAAATGAATCAGACCGGCCCAGACCGGCTAAAATCGGATCAAATCGGACCGGACGGGCCCAGAACGTCTAAAACTGCGCCACAAACCGGATTTGAGCAGTTCAAACCAGACCAGACCGGCTCAAATCGGTTTTGACCAGCTCAAACCAGACTAGACCGGTTCAATCCGGTTTTCACCGGCTTAAACCAGTTTTGAATGGCTCGAACCGGTTTTGACCGGCTCAAACCACACCAGACCGGCTCAAACCACACCAGACCTGCGCAAACGGGTTTTGACCGGTTGAAACCGATATTGACAGGATGAGACCGGATCAAACCGGAACAGGCGAGCCCAGACCAGCTGAAACCGGATCAAACCGGACGAGACCGGCCCAGTACAGCTAAAACCGGGTCACAAACCGGTTTTGACGGGCTCAAAGCAGACCAGACCAGCTCAAACCTGTTTTGACAGGCCTGAGATGGTTTTGACAAGCGCAAACCAGACCAGACCGGATTAAACCGGACCAGACTGGCCCAAACCGGTTTTGACCAGCTCAAACCAGACCAGACCGGTTCAAACCGGTTTTGACTGGCTCAATCCGATTTTAACCAGCTCAAACCGCTTTTGACCAGCTCAAGCCATTCCAGACCGGCTAAAACCGGTTTTCACCGGCTCAAACCGTTTTTGACCTGATTAGACCAGATCAAACCACACCAGACCGGCTCAGACAGGCTCGAATCGGTTGTGACTGGCTTCAACCAGACCACACTGGCTCAAACCGGTTTTGACCGGCTCAAACCGGTTTTGACCAGCTCACACCAGAATACACCGGCTCAAACCAGACCAGACCGGCTCCAACCGGTTTTGACCAGCTCAAACCGCTTTTGACCTGCTCAAACCACACCAGACCGGCTGAAACCGGTTTTGACCGGCTAAAAGCGGTTTTGTCTGGATGAAACCAGATCAAACGGAATTAGATCAACCTAGGCCAGCTAAAATCAGAACAAACGGACCAGACCCACCAAGATCGCCAAAAACTGGGCCACAAACCGGTTTTGACCGGTTCAAACCAGGCCAGACCGGCTCAAACGGTTTTGACCAACCTGAGCGGGTTTTGACCGGCTCAAACCAGACGAGTCCGGCTGAAACCAGACCAGACCGGCTCAAACCGGTTTTGACCTGCTCAAACAACACCAGACCGGCTGAAACCGCTTTTGACCAGTTGAGACCGTATCAAACCGAACCAGAGCGGCCCAGACCGGCTAAAATCGGATCAAACCAGACCAGATCGGCCCAGACCGCCTAAAACTGGGCCTCAAACGGGTTTTGACCCGTTCAAAACTGATGAGACCGGCTCAAACCGGTTTTGACCGACCTGAGCCGGTTTTCACCGGCTTAAACCAGACCAGATCGGGTAAAAACCACACCTCACCAGCTCAAACCGGTTTTGACCGGCTCAAAGCGGTTTTGACCGGCTCAAACCAGACCAGACCTGTTCAATCTGGTTTTGACAGGCTCAAACCGGTTTTGACCGGCTCAAACCACACCAGACCGGCTCAAACTGGTTTAGACCGGCTGAAACCGATTTTGACCCTATGAGACAAGATCAAATCGGACCAGACGGACCCAGACCGACTAAAACCTTATCAAACCGGACCAGTACAGCCCAGACCACCTAAAACCAGGCCAAACCGGCTCTAACCTATTTTGACCGGCTCAAACCAGACCAGACCGTCTCAAACAGGTTTTGACCGGCTCAAATCAGACCAGACCGGTTCAAACTGGACCAGACCGGCTCAAACCGATTTTGAATGGAAGACAACGGATCAAACCGGGCCAGACAGGCTAACACCAGATCAAACCGGACCAGACTGGCTCAGACAGGCTCGAATCGGTTTTGACTGGTTTCAACCAGACCAAACCGGCTCAAGCCGGTTTTGAGTGGCTCGAACCGGTTTTCACCGGCTCAAACCAGACCAGACCAGCTCAAACCAGAGCAAACTGGCTTAAACCGGTTTTGACCGGCTCAAACCGGTTTTCACCTGCTCAAACCACACAAGTCTGGATGAAACCGGTTTTGACCGGCTAAAACCGGTTTTGACCGGATGAGACCAGATCAAACTGAATCAGAACGGCCCAGACAGGCTAAAATCGGATCAAACAGGACCAGACCGGCCCAGACCGCCTAAAACTGGGCCACAAACCGGTTTTGATCGGTTCAAACCAGACCAGACCGGCTCCAACCGGTTTTCACCTGCTCAAACCGCTTTTGAGCTGCTCAAACCACATTAGACCGGCTGAAACCGGTTTTGGCCGGCCAAAACCGGTTTTTTCCGGATGAAACCAGATCAAACGGAATTAGATCGGCCCAGACCGGCTAAAATCAGAACAACCCGGACCAGACCCGCCCAGACCGCCTAAAACTGGGCCACAAACCGCTTTTGACTGGTTCAAACCAGGCCAGACCGGCTCAAAACGGTTTTGACCGACCTGAGCGGGTTTTGACCGGCTCAAACCAGACGAGTCCGGCTGAAACCAGACCAGACCAGGTCAAACCGGTTTTGACCTGCTCAAACCACACCAGACCGGCTGAAACCGCTTTTGACAGGACGAGACCGTATCAAACTGAACCAGAGCAGCCCAGACCGGCTAAAATCGGATCAAACCAGACCAGATCGGCCCAGACCGCCTAAAACTGGGCCACAAACCGGTTTTGACCCGTTCAAAACTGATGAGACCCGCTCAAACCGGTTTTCACCGACCTGTGCCGGTTTTGACCGGCTTAAAACAGACCAGATCGGCTAAAACCACACCACACCAGCTCAAACCGGTTTTGACCGGCTAAAAGCGGTTTTGACCAGCTCAAACCAGAACAGACCGGTTCAATCCGGTTTTGACAGGCTCAAACCGGTTTTGAATGGCTCGAACCGGTTTTGACCAGCTCAAAACGGTTTTGACAGGCTCAAACCACACCAGACCGGCTCAAACTGGTTTAGACCGGCTGAAACCGATTTTGACCCTAGGAGACAAAATCAAATCGGACCAGACGGGCCCAGACCGGCTAAAACCTGATCAAACCAGACCGGAACAGTCCAGACCACCTAAAACCAGGCCAAACCGGCTCTAACCTATTTTGACCGGCTCAAACGAGACCAGACCGGCTCAAACAGGTTTTGACCGGCTCAAACCAGACCAGACCGGTTCAAACTGGACCAGACCGGCTCCAACCGGTTTTGACCGGCTCAAACCACTTTTGAGCTGCTCAAACCAGACCAGACCAGCTCAAACCAGACCAGACCGGCTCAAACCGGTTTTGACCGGCTCAAACCAGACCAGACTGGCTCAAACCGGTTTTGACCACAGGAGACAGGATAAAACCGGATCAGACCGGCTCACACTGGATGAAACCGCACCAGACCGGCCCAGAAAAGCTGAAACCACAGCAAACTGGACCAGACTAGGCCAGACCGGCTAAAACCGGGCCACAAACCGGTTTTGACCAGCTCGAACCAGACCAGAGCAGCTCAACCGATTTTGACCAGCTCAAACCACACCTGACCGGCTCAAACCGGTTTTTACCGGATGAAACCGATTTTGACCGGATGAGACAGGATCAAACCGGACCAGACCGTTCCAGACCTGCTAAAACCGGATTAAACCAGACCAGACCGGCCCAGACCGACTAAAACCAGGCCAAACTGGCTCAGACCTATTTTGACCGGCTCAAACCAGACCAGACCGGCTCAAACCGGAGAAAACCGGACCAGACAGGCCCAGACAGTCTAAGACCGTGCCAAACAGGCTCAATCAGATTTTGACCGGCTCAAACCAGACACAACCTGCTCAAACCAGAAGAGACTGTCTCAAACTGGTTTTGACCGGTTTAAACCAGAAGAGACTGGCTCAAACCGGTTTTGACCGGATGAGACAGGATAAAACCGGACCAGACTGGCTCAAACCGGATGAAACTGCACCAGACCGTCCCAGAACAGCTGAAACCGGAGAAAAATCCGATCACACTGGGTAAGACTGGCTAAAACCGGGCCACAAACCGGTTTTGACCAGCTCAAACAAGACCAGAACGGCTCAAACCGGTTTGGCCGGCCTGAGACGGTTTTGACCGGCTCAAACCAGACCAGACCAGCTCAAACCAGACCAGACCTGCTCAAATCGGTTTTGACTGGATCAAACCAGACCAAACCAGACCAGAGAGGTTCAATCCGGTTTTGACCGGCTTTAAACCGGTTTTGAACGGCTCGAACCGGTTTTGACCAGCTCAAACCACACCAGACCAGCTCAAAAGGGTTTTGACCGGTTGAAAACGATATTGACCAGATGAGACCGGATCAAACCAGACCAGACGAGCCCAGACCGTCTAAAACCGGATCAAACCGGACCAGACCGGCCCAGACCGCCTAAAACCAGGCCAAACTGGCTCAAACCTATTTTGATCGGCTTAAACCAGACCAGAACGCCTCAAACCAGTTTTGAACGTCTCAAACCAGACCAGACCGGCTCAAACCAGATCAAACCGGACCAGACCGGCCCAGACCGCCTAAAATCGTCCCAAACTGGCTCAAACTTATTTTGACCGGCTCAAACCAGTCCAGACCGTGTCAAACCCGTTTTGACCGGCTCAAACCAGACCTGACAGGCTCAAACCGATTTTGGCCACATTAGACCGGATCAAACCGGACCAGACCTTATCAAACCACATCATACCGGACCAGACCAGCACAAACCGGCTCTAACTGGCTCAAACCAAACCAGACTGGCCCAGACAGGCTAAAACTGGGCCAAACCAGCTCAATCAGGTTTTGACCGGCTGAAGCAGAACAGAACGACTCAAACCAGAGCAGACGGGCTCAAACCGGTTTTGACCGGTTCACACCAGAAGAGACTGGCTCAAACCAGACCAGACCGGCTCCAACCGGTTTTGACCAGCTCAAACCGCTTTTGACCTGCTCAAACCACACCAGACCGGCTGAAACCGGTTTTGACCGGCTAAAACCGGTTTTGTCCGGATGAAACCAGATCAAACGGAATTAGATCGGCGCAGACCAGCAAAAATCAGAACAAACCGGACCAGACCAGCCCAGACCGCCTAAAACTGGGCCACAAACCGGTTTTAACCGGTTCAAACCAGGCCAGACCGGCTCAAACCGGTTTTGACCGACCTGAGCGAGTTTTGACAGGCTCAAACCAGACGAGTCCGGCTGAAACCAGACCAGACCGGCTCAAACCGGTTTTGATCTGCTCAAACCACACAAGACCAGCTGAAACCGCTTTTGACCGGATGAAACCGTATCAAACCGAACCAGAGCGGCCCAGACCGGCTAAAATCGGATCAAACCACACCAGATCGGCCCAGACCGCCTAAAACTGGGCCACAATTGGTTTTGACCGGTTCAAAACTGATGAAACTGGCTCAAATCGGTTTTGACCGACCTGAGCTGGTTTTGACCAGCTTAAACCAGACCAGATCGGTTAAAACCACACCACACCAGCTCAAACCGGTTTTGACCGGCTCAAAGTGGTTTTGACGGGCTCAAACCAGACCAGACCTGTTCAATCTGGTTTTGACAGGCTCAAACCGGTTTTGACCGGCTCAAACCACACCAGACCGGCTCAAACTGGTTTAGACCGGCTGAAACCGATTTTGACCCTATGAGACAAGATCAAATCGGACCAGACGGGCCCAGACCGACTAAAACCTCATCAAACCGGACCAGAACAGCCCAGACCACCTACAACCGGGCCAAACCGGCTCTAAACTATTTTGACTGGCTCAAACCAGACCAGACCGTCTCAAACAGATTTTGACCGGCTCAAACCAGACCAGTCCGGTTCAAACCGGACCAGACTGGCTCAAACCGATTTTGAACGGAAGACAACGAATCAAACCGGGCCAGACAGGTTAACACCGGATCAAACCAGACCAGACTGGCTCAGACAGGCACGAATCGGTTTTGACTGTTTTCAACCAGAACAAACCGGCTCAAACTGGTTGTCACAGGCTCGAACCGGTTTTCACCGGCTCAAACCAGACCAGACCAGCTCAAACCAGAGCAAACCGGATTAAACCGGTTTTGACTGGCTCAAACCGGTTTTCACCTGCTCAAACCACACAAGACTGGCTTAAACCGGTTTTGACCAGCTAAAACCGGTTTTGACCAGATGAGACCGGATCAAACCGAATCAGAACGGCCCAGACCGGCTAAAATCGGATCAAACAGGACCAGACTGGCCCAGACCGCCTAATACTGGGCCATAAACCGGTTTTGACCGGTTCCAACCAGACCAGACCGGCTCAAACCGGTTTTGACCGACCTGAGCCAGTTTTGACTCGCTCAAACCAGACCAGACCGGCTCAAACCAGACCAGACCGGCTCAAACCGGTTTTGACCGGCTCAAACCAGACCAGACTGGCTCAACCGGTTTTGACCACAGGAGACAGGATAAAACCGGATCAGACCGGCTCACACCGGATGAAACCGCTCCAGACCAGCCCAGAAAAGCTGAAGCCACAGCAAACTGGTCCAGACCAGGCCAGACCGGCTAAAACCGGGCCACAAACCGGTTTTGACCAGCTCGAACCAGACCAGAGCAACTCAAAACCGATTTTGACCAGCTCAAAGCACACCTGACAGGCTCAAACCGGTTTTTACCAGATGAAACCGATTTTGACCGGATGAGACAGGATCAAACCGGACCAGACCGTTCCAGACCGGCTAAAACCGAATTAAACCACATCAGACCGGCCCAGACCGACTAAAACAGGGCCAAACCAGCTCAGACCTATTTTGACCGGATCAAACAAGACCAGACCGGCTCAAACCGGAGAAAACCGGACCAGACCGGCCTGACCATCTAAGACCGTGCCAAACAGGCTCAATCAGATTTTGACCGGCTCAAACCAGACCCAACCTGCTCAAACCAGAAGAGACTGTCTCAAACTTGTTTTGACCAGTTAAACCAGAAGAGACTGGCTCAAACCAGTTTTGACCGGATGAGACAGGATAAAACTGGACCAGACTGGCTCAAACCGGATGAAACTGCACCAGACCGTCCCAGAACAGCTGAAACCGGAGCAAATCGGACCACATTGGGTCAGACTGGCTAAAACCGGGCCACAAACCGTTTTGACCAGCTCAAACAAGACCAGAACGGCTCAAACAGGTTTGGCCGGCCTGAGACGGTTTTGACCGGCTCAAACCAGACCAGACCGGCTCAAACCAGACCAGACCGGCTCAAATCAGTTTTGACCGGCTCAAACCAGACCAGACCGCTTCAATCCGGTTTTGACCGGCTTAAACCGGTTTTGAACGGCTCGAACCGGTTTTGACCGGCTCAAACCACACCAGACCGGCTCAAACGGGTTTTGACCGGTTGAAAACGATATTGACCGCATGAGACCGGATCAAACTGGACCAGATGAGCCCAGACCCGCTAAAACCGGATCAAACCGGACCAGACCGGCCCAGACCGCCTAAAACCAGTCCAAACTGGCTCAAACCTATTTTGATCGGCTTAAACCAGACCAGACCGCCTCAAACTGGTTTGAACGTCTCAAACCAGACCAGACCGGCTCAAACCGGATCAAACCGGACCAGACCGGCCCAGACCACCTAAAATCGTGCCAAACTGGCTCAAACTTATTTTGACCGGCTCAAACCAGTCCAGACTGGGTCGAACCCGTTTTGACCGACTCAAACCAGACCTGACAGGCTCAAACCGATTTTCACCATATTAGACCGGATCAAACCAGACCAGACCTTATCAAACCGGATCATACCGGACCAGACCAGCACAAACCGGCTCTAACTGGCTCAAACCGAACCAGACTGGCCCAGACAGGCTAAAACCGGGCCAAAAAAGCTCAATCAGGTTTTGACCGGCTTAAGCAGAACAGAATGGCTCAAACAAGAGCAGACGGGCTCAAACCAGTTTTGACCGGCTCACACCAGAAGAGACCGGCTCAAACCACACCAGACCGGCTCCAACCAGGTTTGACTGGCTCAAACCGCTTTTGACCTGCTCAAACCACACCAGACCGGCTGAAACCGGTTTTAACCGGCTAAAACCAGTTTTGTCCGGAAGAAACCAGATCAAACGGAATTAGATCGGCCCAGACCAGCAAAAATCAGAACAAACCGGACCAGACTCGCCCAGACCGCCTAAAACTGGGCCACAAACCGGTTTTGACCGGTTCAAACCAGGCCAGACCGGCTCAAAACGGTTTTGATCAACCTGAACGGGTTTTGACCAGCTCAAACCAGACGAGTCCGGCTGAAACCAGACCAGACCAGCTCAAACCGGTTTTGACCTGCTCAAACCACACCAGACTGGCTGAAACCACTTTTGACCGGATGAGACCGTATCAAACCGAACCAGAGCGGCCCAGACCGGCTAAAATCGGATCAAACCAGACCAGATCGGCCCAGTCCGCCTAAAACTTGGCCACAAACCGGTTTTCACCGGTTCAAAACTGATGAGACTGGCTCAAACTGGTTTTGACTGACCTGAGCCGGTTTTTACCGGCTTAAACCAGACCAGATCGGCTAAAACCACACCGCAACAGCTCAAACCGGTTTTGACCCGCTCAAAGCGGTTTTGACCAGCTCAAACCAGACCAGACCGGTTCAATCCGGTTTTGACAGGCTCAAACCGGTTTTGAACGGCTCGAACCGGTTTTGACCAGCTCAAAACGGTTTTGACCGGCTCAAACCACACCAGACTGGCTCAAACTGGTTTAGACCGGCTGAAACCGATTTTGACCCTATGAGACAAGATCAAATAGGACCAGATGGGCCCAGACCGGCTAAAACCTGATCAAACCGGACCAGAACATCCCAGACCACCTAAAACCGGGCCAAACCAGCTCTAACGTATTTTGACCGGCTCAAACGAGACCAGACCGGCTCAAACAGATTTTGACAGGCTCAAACCGGACCAGACCGGTTCCAACGGGAACAGACCGGCTCAAACCGATTTTGACCGGAAGACACCGGATCAAACCGGACCAGACCGGCTCACACCGGATCAAACCGGACCAGACTGGCTCAGACAGGCTCGAATCGGTTTTGAATGGTTTCAACCAGACAAAACCGGCTCAAACCGGTTTTCACCTGCTCAAGTCACACAAGACCGGCTGAAACCGGTTTTGACCGGCTAAAACCGGTTTTGACTGGATGAGACCTGATCAAACCGAATCAGAACGGCCCAGACCGGCTAAAATCAGATCAAACAGGACCGGACCGGCCCAGACCACCTAAAACTGGGCCACAAACCGGTTTTTGACCGCTTCAAAGCAGACCAGACCGGCTCAAACCGGTTTTGACCGGCTCAAACCAGACCAGAACGTCTCAAACCAGACCAGACCAGCTGAAACCGGTTTTGACCGGTTGAAACCGATATTGACCGGATGAGACCAGATCAAACCGGACCAGACGAGCCCAGACCGGCTAAAACCGGATCAAACCGGACCAGACCGGCCCAGACCGCCTAAAACCGGGCCAAACTGGCTCAAACCTATTCTGACCGGGTTAAACCAGACCAGACCGCCTCAAACCGGTTTTGAACATCTCAAACCGACCAGACCAGCTCAAACCGGATCAAACTGGACCAGACCGGACCAGACCGCCTAAAATCGTGCCAAACTGGCTCAAACTTATTTTGACCGGCTCAATCCAGTCCAGACCGGGTTGAAACTGTTTTGACCGGCTCAAACCAGACCTGACAGGCTCATAACGATTTTGACCGGATTAGACTGGATGAAACCGGCCAGACCTTATCAAACCGAATCATACCAGACCAGACCAGCACAAACCGGCTCTAACTGGCTCAAACCGAACCAGACTGGCCCAGACAGGCTAAAACCGCACCAAACCAGCTCAATCAGGTTTTCACTGGCTGAGGCAGAACAGAATGGCTCAAACCAGAGCAGACAGCCTCAAACCGGTTTTGACTGGCTCACACCAGAAGAGACCGGCTCAAACCAGACCAGACCGGCTCCAACCGGTTTTGACCGGCTCAAACCGCTTTTGACCTGCTCAAACCACACCAGACCGGCTGAAAACGGTTTGACCGGCTAAAAAACCGGTTTTGTCCGGATGAAACCAGATCAAACGGAATTAGATCGGCCCAGACCGGCAAAAATCAGAACAAACTGGACCAGACTCCCCCAGACCGCCTAAAACAGGGCCACAAACCGGTTTTGACCGGTTCAAACCAGGCCAGACCGGCTCAAACCGGTTTTGACCGACCTGAGCGGGTTTTGACCGGCTCAAACCAGACGAGTCCGGCTGAAACCAGACCAGACCGGCTCAAACCGGTTTTGACCTGCTCAAACCACACCAGACCGGCTGAAACCGCATTTGACCAGATGAGACCGTATCAAACCGAACCAGAGCGGCCCAGACAGTCTAAAACCAGGCAAAACCAGCTCAATCAGGTTTTCACCGGCTGAACCAGAACAGAAGGGCTCAAACCAGAGCAGACGGGCTCAAACCGGTTTTGACCGGCTCACACCAGAAGAGACCGGCTCAAACCAGACCAGACCGGCTCCAACCGGTTTTCACCGGCTCGAACCGGTTTTCACCGGCTCAAACCAGACCAGAGCAGCTCAAACCAGAGCAAAACGGATTAAACCGGTTTCGACCGGCTCAAACCGGTTTTCACCTGCTCAAACCACACAAGACCGGCTGAAACCGGTTTTGACCGGCTAAAACCGGTTTTGACCAGATGAGACCTGATCAAACCAAATCAGAATGGCCCAGACCGGCTGAAATCGGATCAAACAGTACCATACCGGCCCAGACCGCCAAAAACCGGGCCACAAACCGGTTTTGACCGGTTCAAACCAGACCAGACCGGCTCAAAATGGTTTTGACCAACCTGAACGGGTTTTGACCGGCTCAAACCAGACGAGTCCGGCTGAAACCAGACCAGACCGGCTCAAACCGGTTTTGACCTGCTCAAACCACACCAGACCGGCTGAAACCGCTTTTGACCGGATGAGACCGTATCAAACCGAACCAGAGCGGCCCAGACCGGCTAAAATCGGATCAAACCAGACCAGATCGGCCCAGACCGCCTAAAACTGGGCCACAAACCGGTTTTCACCGGTTCAAAACTGTTGAGACTGGCTCAAACTGGTTTTGACCGACCTGAGCCGGTTTTGACCGGCTTAAACCAGACCAGATCAGCTAAAACCACACCGCAACAGCTCAAACCGGTTTTGACCCGCTCAAAGCGGTTTTGACCAGCTCAAACCAGACCAGACCGGTTCAATCCGGTTTTGACAGGCTCAAACCGGTTTTGAACGGCTCGAACCGGTTTTGACCAGCTGAAAACGGTTTTGACCGGCTCAAACCACACCAGACTGGCTCAAACTGGTTTAGACCGGCTGAAACCGATTTTGACCCTATGAGACAAGATCAAATAGGACCAGATGGGCCCAGACCGGCTAAAACCTGATCAAACCGGACCAGAACATCCCAGACCACCTAAAACCGGGCCAAACCTGCTCTAACGTATTTTGACTGGCTCAAACGAGACCAGACCGGCTCAAACAGGTTTTGACCGGCTCAAACCAGACCAGACCGGTTCCAACCGGAACAGACCGGCTCAAACCGATTTTGACCGGAAGACACCGGATCAAACCGGACGAGACCGGCTCACACCGGATCAAACCGGACCAGACTGGCTCAGACAGCCTCGAATCGGTTTTGACTGGTTTCAACCAGACAAAACCGGCTCAAACCGGTTTTCACCTGCTCAAATCACACAAGACCGGCTGAAACCGATTTTGACCAGCTAAAACCGGTTTTGACTGGATGAGACCTGATCAAACCGAATCAGAACGGCCCAGACCGGCTAAAATCGGATCAAACAGGACCAGACCGGCCCAGACCGCCTAAAACTGGGCCACAAACCGGTTTTGACCGCTTCAAACCAGACCAGACCGGCTCAAAACCGGTTTTGACCGACCTGAGCCGGTTTTGACCGGCTCAAACCAGACCAGACCGTCTCAAACCAGACCAGACCGGCTGAAACCGGTTTTGACCGGTTGAAACCGATATTGACCAGTTGAGACCAGATCAAACCGGACCAGGCGAGCCCAGACCAGCTAAAACCGGATCAAACCGGACCAGACCGGCCCAGACCGCCTAAAACCGGGCCAAACTGGCTCAAACCTATTTTGACCGGGTTAAACCAGACCAGACCGCCTCAAACCGGTTTTCACCACCTCAAACCAGACCAGACCAGCTCAAACCGGATCAAACCGGACCAGACTGGACCAGACCGCCTAAAATCGTGCCAAACTGGCTCAAACTTATTTTGACCGGCTCAATCCAGTCCAGACCGGGTTGAAACTGTTTTGACCGGCTCAAACCAGACCTGACAGGCTCATAACAATTTTGACCGGATTAGACCGGATGAAACCGGGCCAGACCTTATCAAACCGAATCATACCAGACCAGACCAGCACAAACCGGCTCTAACTGGCTCAAACCGAACCAGACTGGCGCAGACAGGCTCAAACCGGGCCAAACCAGCTCAATCAGGTTTTCACTGGCTGAGGCAGAACAGAATGGCTCAAACCAGACCAGACGGGCTCAATCCGGTTTTGACCGACCTGAGCCGGTTTTGACCGGCTTAAACCAGGCCAGATCGGCTAAAACCAGACCACACCAGCTCAAACCAGTTTTGACCCGCTCAAAGCGGTTTTGACCGGCTAAAACCAGACCAGACCGGTTCAATCCGGTTTTGACAGGCTCAAACCGGTTTTGAACGGCTTGAACCGGTTTTGACCAGCTCAAAACGGTTTTGACCAGCTCAAACCACACCAGACCGGCTCAAACTGGTTTAGACCGGCTGAAACCGATTTTGACCCTATGAGACAAGATCCAATCGGACCAGACGGTCCCAGACCGGCTAAAACCTGATCAAACCGGACCAGAACAGCCCAGACCACCTAAAACCAGGCGAAACCGGCTTTAACCTATTTTGACTGGCTCAAAACAGACCAGACCAGCTCAAACAGGTTTTGACCGGCTCAAACCAGACCAGACCGGTTCCAACCGGACCAGACCGGCTCAAACCGATTTTGACCGGAAGACATCGGATCAAACCGGACCAGACCGGCTCACACCGGATCAAAGCGGACCAGACTGGCTCAGAAAGTCTCGAATCGGTTTTGACTGGTTTCAACCAGACCGAAGCAGCTCAACCTGGTTTTGACCGGCTCGAACCGGTTTTCACCATCTCAAACCAGACCAGACCAGCTCAAACCAGAGCAAACCGGATTGAACCGGTTTTGACCGGCTCAAACCGGTTTTCACCTGCTCAAACCACACAAGACCGGCTGAAACCGGTTTTGACCGGCTAAAACCGGTTTTGACCAAATGTGACCTGATCAAATTGAATCAGAACGGTCCAGACCGGCTGAAATCGGATCAAACAGTACCAGACCGGCCCAGAACGCCAAAAACTGGGCCACAAACCTGTTTTGACCGTCTCAAACCAGACCAGACCGGCTCAAAACGGATCAAACCGGACCAGACCGGCCCAGACGGCCTAAAATCATGCCAAACTGGCTCAAACTTATTTTGACCGGCTCAAACCAGTCCAGACCGGGTTGAACCTGTTTTGACCGGCTCAAACCAGACCTGACAGGTTCAAACCGATTTTGACCACATTAGACCGGATCAAACCGGACAAGACCTTATCAAACCGGATCATACCGGACCAGAGCAGCACAAACCAGCTCTAACTGGCTCAAACTGAACCAGACTGGCCCAGACAGGCTAAAACCGGGCCAAACCAGCTCAATCAGGTTTTGACCGGCTGATGCAGAACAGAACGGCTCAAACCAGAGCAGACGGGCTCAAACCGGATTTGACCGGCTCACACCAGAAGAGACCGGCTCAAACCAGACCAGACCGGCTCCAACCGGTTTTGACCGGCTCAAACCGCTTTTGACCTGCTCAAACCACACCAGAACGGCTAAAACCGGTTTTGTCCGGATGAAACCAGATCAAACGGAATTAGATCGGCCCAGACCGGCTAAAATCACAACAAACCGGACCAGACCCACCAGATCGCCTAAAACTGGGCCACAAACCGGTTTTGACCAGTTGAAACCAGGCCAGAGCGGCTCAAACCGGTTTTGACCGACCTGAGCGGGTCTTGACCGGCTCAAACCATACGAGTCCGGCTGAAACCAGACCAGACCAGGTCAAACCGGTTTTGAACTGCTCGAACCACACCAGACCGGCTCAAACTGGTTTAGACCGGTTGAAACCGATTTTGACCTTATGAGACAAGATCAAATCGGACCAGACGGGGCCAGAACGGCTAAAAGCTGATCAAACCGGACCAGAACAGCCCAGACCACCTAAAACCGGGCCAAACCGGCTCTAACCTATTTTGACCGGCTCAAACCAGACCAGACAGGCTCAAACCGGTTTTGACCAGCTCAAACCAGACCAGAACGGTTCCAACCAGACCAGACCAGCTCAAACTGATTTTGACCGGAAGACACCGGATCAAACTGGACCAGACCGGCTCACACCAGATCAAACGGGACCAGACTGGCTCAGACAGGCTCGAATCGGTTTTGACTGGTTTCAACCAGACCAAACCGGCTCAAACCTGTTTTGACCGGCTCAAACCAGACCAGAGCAGCTCAAACCAGAGCAAACCGTCTTAAACCGGTTTTGAACGGCTCAAACCGGTTTTCACCTGCTCAAACCACACAAGACAGGCTGAAACCGGTTTTGAACGGCTAAAACCGGTTTTGACCGGATGAGACCTGATTAAACCGAATCAGAACAACACAGACCGGCTAAAATCAGATCAAACAGTACCAGACCGGCCCAGACCGCCTAAAACTGGGCCAAAAACCGGTTTTGACCGTTTCAAACTAGACCAGACCGGCTCAAACCGGTTTTGACCAACCTGAGCCGGTTTTGACCGGCTTAGACCAGACCAGATCGGCTCCAACCAGACCACGACAGCTCAAACCGGTTTTGACCGGCTCAAAGCGGTTTTGACTGGCTCAAACCAGACCAGACCGTTTCAATCTGGTTTTGACAGGCTCAAACCTGTTTTGAACGGCTCGAACCGGTTTTGACCAGCTCAAAACGGTTTTGACTGGCTAAAACCACACCAGACCGGCTCACATTGGTTTAGACCGGCTGAAACCGATTTTGACCCTATGAGACAAGATCAAATCGGACCAGACGGGCCCAGACCAGCTAAAACCTGATCAAACTGGACCAGAACAGCCCAGACCACCTAAAACCGGGCCAAACCGGCTCTAACCTATTTTGACCGGCTCAAACCAGACCAGACCGGCTCAAACCGGTTTTGACCGGCTCAAACCAGACCAGTCCGGTTCAAACCGTACCAGACCGGCTCAAACCGGTTTTGACCGGAAGACACCGGATCGAACCGGACCAGACCGTCTCACACCGGATCAAACCGGACCAGACTGGCTCAGACAGGCTCGAATCGGTTTTGACTGGTTTCAACCTGACCAAACCGGCTCAAACCGGTTTTGAACGGCTCGAACACATTTTGACCGGCTCAAACCAGTCCAGACCAGCTCAAACCAGAGCAAACCGGCTTAAACCGATTTTGACCGGCTCAAACCAGTTTTCACCTGCTGAACCCACACAAGACGGGCTAAAACCGTTTTTGACCGGATGAGACCTCTTCACACCGAATCAGACCGGCCCAGACCGCCTAAAACTGGGCCACAAACAGGTTTTGACCAGTTCAAACCAGACCAGACTGGCTCAAACAGGTTTTGACCGACCTGAGCCGGTTTTGACAGGCTCAAACCAGACCAGACTGGCTCAAGCCGGTTTTGACCGGCTCAAACCAGACCAGACCGGCTAAAACCAGACCAGACCGAATCATACCGGTTTTGACCAGCTCAAACCAGACCAGACTGGCTCAAACCAGTTTTGACCGGATGAGACAGGATAAAACCGGATGAGACCGGCTCACACGGGATGAAACCGCACAAGACTGGCCCAGAGAAGATGAAGCCGGAGCAAACCGGTCCAGACCGGGCCAGACCAGCTAAAACCGGGCCACAAACCGGTTTTGACCGGCTCGAACCAGACCAGAGCAGCTCAAACCGATTTTGACCAGCTCAAACCACACCTGACCGGCTAAAACCGGGCCACAAACCGGTTTTGACCGGCTCGAACCAGACCAGAGCAGCTCAAACCGATTTTGACCAGCTGAAACCACACCTGACCGGCTCAAACCATTTTTTACCGGATGAAACAGATTTTGACCGGATGAGACAGGATCAAACCGCACCAGATGGTTCCAGACCAGCTAAAACCGGATTGAACCAGACCAGACCGGCCCAGACCGACTAAAACCGGACCAAACCGGCTCAGACCTATTTTGACCGGCTCAAACCAGACCAGACCGGCTCAAACCGGAGAAAACCGGACCAGACCGTCCCAGACCGACTAAAACCGTGCCAAACCGGCTCAGATTTTGACAGGCTCAAACCAGACCAGACCTGCTCAAACCAGACCAGACTGTCTCAAACCGGTTTTGACCGGTTAAACCAGAAGAGACTGGTTCAAACCGGTTTTGACCGGATGAGACAGGATAAAACTGGACCAGATTGGCTCAAACCGGATGAAACTGCACCAGACCGTCCCAGAACAGCTGAAGCCGGAGCAAATTGGACCACACTAGGCCAGACCGGCTAAAACCGGGCCACAAACCGGTTTTGACCGGCTCAAACAAGACCAGAACGGCTGAAACCGGTTTGGACGGCCTGAGACAGTTTTGTCCGGCTCAAACCAGACCAGACCGGCTCAAACTAGACCAGACCGGCTCAAATTGGTTTTGACCGGCTCAAAACCAGACCAGACCGGTTCAATCCGGTTTTGACCGGCTTCAACCGCTTTTGAACGGCTCGAACCGGTATTGACCGGCTCTAACCACACCAGACCGGCTCCAACCGGTTTTGACCGGTTGAAACCGATATTGACCGGATGAGACCGGATCAAACCGGATCAGACGAGCCCAGACCGGCTAAAACCGTATCAAACCGGACCAGACCGGCCCAGACCACCTAAAACCGGGCCAAAATGGCTCAAACCCATTTTGATCGGCTTTAAGCAGACCAGACCGCCTCAAACCGGTTTTGACCGGCTCAAACCAGACCTGACAGGTTCAAACCGATTTTGACCGGATTAGACCAGATCAAACCGGACCAGACCTTATCAAACCAGATCATACCGGACCAGACTAGCACAAACCGGCTCTAACTGGCTCAAACCGAACCAGACCGGCCTAGACAGGCTAAAACTGGTCGAAACCGGCTCAATCAGGTTTTGACCGGCTCAAACCAGACCAGACTGGCTCAAACCAGGCCAGACCGGTTCAAACCGGTTTTGACTGGATCAGTCCGGTATTGACCGGCTCAAACCGGTTTTTACCTGCTCCAACCACTCCAGACTGGCTAAAACCGGTTTTCACCAGCTCGTACCAGATTTGACCTGATTAGACCGGATCAAACCGGACCAGACTGGCTCAGACAGGCTCGAATCGGTTTTGAGTGGCTTGAAACACACCAAACCGGCTCAAACCGGTTTTGACTGGCTCGAACCAGTTTTGACCGGCTCAAACCAGACCAGACCGGCTGAAACAGTTTTTCACCGGATGAGACCGTATCAAACCGAATCAGACAGGCCCAGACCGGCTAAAATCGGATCAAACCGGACCAGACCGGCCCAGGCCGCCTAAAACTGGGCCACAAAACGGTTTTGATGGGTTCAAACCAGACCAGACCAGCTCAAAACGGTTTTGACGGACCTGAGCCGGTTTTGACCAGCTCAAACCAGACCAGACTGGCTCAAACCAGACCAGACCGGCTCAAAATGCTTTTGACTGGGTCAAACCGGTTTTGACCAGCTCAAACCAGACCAGACCGGTTCAAACAGGTTTTGACTGGCTCGATCCAGTTTTCACCAGCTCAAACCGGTTTGACCTGATTAGACAGACTCAAACCAGACCAGACCAGCTCAAACTAGACCAGACTGACTCAAACCAGAGCAGACCGTCTCAAACCGGTTTTGACCGGCTCAAACCAGACCAGATTGGCTCAAATCGGTTTTGACCAGATGATACAGTATAAAACCAGAGCAGACCGGATCAAACTGGTTTTTACCGGCTCAAACCAGACCAGACCGGTTCTATCCAGTTTTGACTGGATCAAACCGGTTTTGAAGGTCTCTAACCGGTTTTGACCGGCTCAAACCAGTTTTGACCTGCTCAAACCACGGCAGACCGGCTGAAACCGGTTTTGACCGGCTAAAAGCGGTTTTGATCGGATGAGACCGGATCAAACCGAAACAGACAGGCCCAGACCGGCTAAATTCGGATCAAACCAGACCAGACCGGCCCAGACCGCCTAAAACTGGGCCACAAACCGGTTGTGACCGGTTCAAAACAGACCAGACCGGATCAAACCGGTTTTGACCGACCTGAGCCGCTTTTGACCGGCTCAAACCAGACCAGACCGGCTCAAACCAGACCAGACCAGCTCAAACCGGTTTTGACCGGCTCAAACCGGTTTTGACCAGCTCAAACCAGACCAGACCGTTTCAGTACGGTTTTCACCGGCTCAAACAGGTTTTGAACGGCTTGAACCGGTTTTGACCGGCTCAAACCGATTTTGACTGGCTCCAACCACACCTGACCGGCTCACACCAGTTTTGACCGGCTGAAACCAATTTTGACCAGATGAGACCGTATCAAACCGGACCAGACGGGTTCAGACCACCTAAAACCATATCAAACCGGACCAGATCGTTCCCGAATTCCTAAAACCGGGCAAAACCAGCTCAAACCTTTTTTGACCAGCTCAAACCAGACCAATCAGGCTCAAACCGCTTTTGACCAACCTGAGCCGTTTTTGATCGGCTCAAACCAGACCAGACCAGCTCCAACTGGAGGAGACCGGCTCAAAGCGGTTTAGACCGGATGACACAGGATCAAACCAGACCAGACCGGCACACACGGGATCAAACCGGACCAGACAGGCGCAGAAAGGCTAAAACGGGGCCAGACCGGCTCAAACCGGTTTTGACAGGCTCAAACCAGACCAGACCGGTTCAAACCGGTTTTGACTGGCTCAATCCGATTTTGACCAGCTGACACCGGTTTTGACTGGCTCAAACCACTCCAGACCGGCTAAATACGGTTTTCACTGGCTCAAACCACCTTTGACCTGATTAGACCAGATCAAACCAGACCAGACCAGCTCAGACAGGCGCAAATTCGTTTTCACTGGCTTCAACCAGATCAAACCGGCTCAAACCGGTTTTGACCAGCTTGAAACAGTTTTGACCGGCTCAAATCAAACCAGACCGGCTCAAACCAGACCAGAAAGGTTCAAACCGGTTTTGACCTGCTCAAACCACACCAGACCGGCTGAAACCGGTTTTGACCGGCTAAAACCGGTTTTGACCAGATGAGACCGGATCAAACCGAATCAGACCCACCCAGACCGGCTAAAATCGGATCAAACAGGAACAGACCAGCACAGATTGCCGAAAACTGGGCCACAAACCGGTTTTGACGGGTTCAAACAAAACCAGACTGGCTAAAACCAGTTTTGACCGACCTGAGCCGGTTTTGACCGGCTCAAATCAGACCAGACCGGCTCAAACTGGACCAGACTGGCTCAATCTGGTTTTGACCGGCTCAAACCGGTTTTGACATGCTCAAACCACACCAACCCGGCTGAAACAGGCTGAAACTGGTTTTGACCGGATGAGATAGGATCAAACCGAATCAGACCAGCCCAGAGCGGCTAAAATCGGATAAAACCAGACCAGACCGGCCCAGACCACCTAAAACTGGGCCAGAAACCTGTTTTGACCGGCTCAAACCAGACCACACCGGCTCAAAACGGTTTTGAATGGCTTGAGCCGGTTTTGACCGCCTCAAACCAGACCAGACCGGCTCAAACCGGACCAGACCAGCTAAAACCGGTTTTGACCGGATGACACCGGTTCAAACCGGATCAAACCAGATCAGACCGGTTCAATCCGGTTTTGTCTGGCTCAAACCGGTTTGGAACGGCTTGAGCCGGGTTTGACGGGCTCAAACCGGTTTTGACCGGCTGAAACCGATTTTGACCGGATGAGACCGGATCAAACCGGACCAGACCGGCCCAGGCCGGCTAAAACCGGGGCACAAACCGGTTTTGACCGGCTGAAACCAGACCAGACCGGCTCAAACCGGACCAGACCGGCTCAAACCAGACCAGACCGGATCAAACCGGACTAGACCAGCTCAAAATGGTTTTGACCAGATGACACCAGATCAATATGGACCAGACCGGTTCACACCAGATCAAACCGGACCAGACAGGCCTGGACCGGCTAAAATCGGGCCAGACCGGCTCAAACCGGTTTTGAACAGCTCAAACCAGACCAGACCGGTTCAAACCGGTTTTCACTGGGTCAATCCGGTTTTGACCGCCTGACACCGGTTTTGACCGGATCAAACCACTCCAGACTGGCAAAAACCGGTTTTCATTGGCTCAAACCGGGTTTGACCTGAGTAGACCGGATCAAACCGTTCGAGACCAGCTCAGACAGTCTCGAATCGGTTTTGACTGACTTCAAGCAGACCAAACCGGCTCGAACTGGTTTTGACCGGCTCAAACCAGACCAGACTGACTCAAACCAGTCCAGATCAGCTGAGAACGGTTTTGACCAGCTCAAACCGGTTTTCATCTGCTCAAACTACACCAAACCGGCTGAAACCGGTTTTTCAAGGCTCAAACCGGTTTTGACTGGCTCAAACCAGACCAGACCGGTTCAATCCGGTTTGGACTGGCTCAAACCAGACCAGACCGGCTCAAAAGGCATCAATCCGGAACAGACCGGCTAGACCCGCTAAATCCGGGTTTGTCCGGCTCAAACCGGACTCAAACCGATATTGACCGGCTCAAACCAGATCAAACCGGAGCAGACTGGCTCAAACCGGATCAAAACGGACCAGACCGGCTCAACCGGATCACAGCGGACCATACCCGCTTAAACCAGATCAAACTGGAACAGACCGCCTCAAACCGGCGTTCACCAGCTCAGACTCGACCAGTCCGGCTTAAACCGGACCAGACTGGCTCAAAACGGGTTTCACCGGCTTACTCAGGGGAGTGTACACGAAGGGGAGTGCTCATTTAGGGGAGTGCACACTCAGGGGTGTCCTCACTCACGGGAGTGCACACACAGGGGAGTGCACACTCAGGGGAGCGCTCACACAGGGGAGTGGCCACTGAGGTGAGCGCTCACACATGGAAGAGCACGCTCAGGGGAGCCCTCACTCAGGCAAGTCCACACTCAGGGAAGTGCACACTCACAGTAGTCCTCACTCAGGCGAGTGCACTCTCAGGTGAGAGCACACTCAGGGGAGCGCTCACTCAGGGGAGTGCACACTCAAAGGAGCACACACTCAGAGGAGTGCACACTCAGTGGAGTCCTCACTCAGGAGAGTACGAACTAAGAGGAGTGCACACTCAGGGGAGTGCTCACTCAGGGGAGTGCACACTCAGGGGAGTCCTCTCTCAGGAGAGTGCACACTCAGGGGAGTGCACACTCAGGGGAGTGCTCACTCAGGGGAGTGCACACACTGGGGAGTGCACACTCAGGGGAGTGCTCACTCAGGGGAGTGCTCATTCAGGGGAGTGCACACTCAGTGGAGTCATCACTCAGACGAGTACCCCTTCAGGAGAGCGCTCACTCTGGGGAGTCCTCACACAGGCGAGTTCACACTCAGGGGGTGCACACTCAGGGGTGTCCTCACCCAGTCGAGTGGACACTCAGGTTAGTGCGTAGTCAGGGGAGCACTCACAGAGGGGAGTTCACACTCAGGGTAGCGCAATCTCAAGGGAGCACAAACTCAGGGGAGTGTAAACTTAGGGGAGTGCTCAATCAGTGGAGTGCACACTCAGGGGACTCCAAACTCAGTCGAGTTCACAATCAGGGGAGTGCACACTCAGGGGAGTCCTCACCCAGGCGAGTGCACACTCAGGGGAGTTCGCACTCATGGGAGCACTCACTCAGGGCAGCGAACACACTGGGGAGAGCAAACACAGGGGAGCGCACACTTATGGGAGTGTACACACAGGGGAGTGCTCACTCAGGACAGCGCACACTCAGCGGAGTGCACGCTCAGTTGAGCATACACTCAGGGGAGTGCACACTCAGGGGAGTCCTCACTCAAAAGAGTGCGAACTCAGGGGAGTGAAATCTCAGGGTAGCACACACTCAGGGGTGTGCACACTCAGGGGAGTCCTCACTCAGGAGAGTGCGAACTCAGAGGAGTGCACACTCAGGGGAGTGCTCATTCAGGGGAGTACACATTCAGGGGAGTGCTCACTCAGACGAGTGCACACTCAGGGGAATGCACACTCAGGAAGGCGCTCACAAAGCGGAGTGCCCACTCAAGTGAGCGCTCACTCAGGGGAGTGCACACTCAGGGGATCAAAATGGACCAGAGCGGCTCAAACCAGTTTTGACCGGCTCAAACCGGACCAGACCGGCCCAACCGGATCAAACCGGACCAGACCGGCTCACACCGGCACAAACCGGACCAGACCGCCTTAGACAGGGTTTGACTGGCTCAAACTGAAGCAGAGAGGCTCAAACAGGATGAAAACGGACCAGACCGGCTGTTAGACCAGCTGAAACATGTTTTGACCGGCTCAAACCGGACTGAACCTGGAACAGAACGGATCAAACCATTGTTGACCGGCTCAAACCTGACTCAAACTGGACCAGACCGGATCAAAGCGGTGTTGACAAGCTCAAACCGGACTCAATCTGGACCAGATCGACTCATACCGGCTTTGAACGGCTCAAACCAGACCATACCAGCTCAAACGAATCAAACTGGACCAGACCGGGTTAAACCGGATCAAACCGGACCAGACCAGCTCAAACCGGTTTTGACCGGCTCAAATCGGACGACAGCAACACAAACCGAAATTGACCAGCTCAAACCAGACTCAAACAGGAACACACCGGCTCAAACCTTTTTTGAACTGCTCAAACCCGACCAGACCGTCTGAAACCGGACCAGACAGGCTCAAACCGGTTTTGACCAGCTCAAACCCTACCAGACCAGCTGAAATGGGACGAGACGGCCTCAAACCGGTTTTGACTGGCTCAAATCGGATCAGAACGGCACAAACCTGTTTTGACCGTATTAGACTGGCTCAAACCGGTTTTTAACGGCTCAAGTCGCACCACACCAGCTCAAAACGGTTTTGACCAGCTCCAAATGGACTCAAACCATTTTTGACCGTCACAAAACGGACCAGACCGCCTCAAACCTGTTTTGACCGGCTCAAACCGGACGCAAAACGTACCAGTCCGGCTCAAACTGGACTCAAAGCGGACTAGACCGGCTCTAACCGGTTATGACCGGCTCAAACCGCACTCAAACGAGACCAGACTTGCTCAGACCGGTTTGGACCGGCTCAAATCGGACCAGAGCAGCTGAAACAGGACGAGTCCACCTCAAACCGGGTTTGACCGACTCAAACCCGTCCAGACCGGCTAAAACTGGACCAGACCGGCTCAAACCGGCACAAACCGGAGCAGAACGGCACAAACCGGTTTTGACCGGCTCAAACCGGACCAGAGTAGCTTGAACCTGCTCAACCGAACCAGACCGGCACAGAAAGGCTAAAACCGGGCCAAACCGGCTCAATCAGGTTTTGACCGTCTCCAACAAGACCAGACTGACTCAAACAAGACCACACCAGCTCAAACCGGTTTTGACCGGATGAGACCGGATTAAACCGGACCAGACCGGCTCAAACCGCATCAAACCGGAAAAGACAGGCCCAGACCGGCTAAAACCAGGCCAAATCGGCTCAAACCGGTTTTGACCGGCTCAAACCAGACCAGACCGGCTCAAACCGGTTTTGACTGGCTCAAACCTGACCAGACCGGCTCAAACAGAATTTGACCGGATGAGACAGGATAAAACCAGAGCACACCGGCTCAAACCGGATGAAACCGCACCAGACCGGCACAGAACACCTGAAGATGGAGAAACCACACCAGACCGACCCAGACCGGTTAAAACTGAGCCACAAACCGGTTTTGACTGGCTCAAACAAGATCAGACCGGCTCAGACCGGTTTTGACCAGCTCAAACCAGACCAGACCGTTTCAAACCAGACCAGACCGGGTCAAACCGGTTTTGACCGGATGACACCGGATCAAACCAGACCAGAACGGCTCACACCGGATCAAACCGGACCAGACAGGCCCTGACCGGCTGAAACCGGATCAAACCGGACCAGACCAGCCCAGAGCAGCTAAAACCAAGCCACAAACCGGTTTTGACTGGCTCAAAGAAGATCAGACCGGCGCAAACAGGTTTTGACTGGCTCAAACCAGTCCACACCGCCTCAAAACGGACCAGACCGGCTCAAACCGGTTTTGACCGGATGAAACCGGATCAACCCGAATTAGACCGGCTCAGACGGGCTAAAATCGGTACAAACCGGACCAGACCAGAACAGACTGCCGAAAACTGGGCCACAAACTGGTTTTGACGGGTTCAAATAAAACCAGACTGGCTAAAACAAGTTTTGACCGACCTGAGCCGGTTTTGACCGGCTCAAATCAGACCAGACTGGCTCAAACCAGACCAGACCGTCTCAAACCAGTTTTGTCCGGCTCAAAGCGGTTTTGACCACATCAAACAGACTCGACCGGCCCAGACAAGCTGAATCCGGTCAAAGCGGACCAGACGAGACCAGACCGGCTAAGACCGGCCACCAACCGGTTTTGACCGGCTCAAACCAGACAAGGCAGGCTCAAACAGGTTTTGACCGACCTGAGCCGGTTTTGACCGGCTCAAACCAGACCAGACCAGCGGAAACCGGACCAGACCAGCTGAAACCGGTTTTGACCGGATGACACCGGATCAAATCAGACCAGACCGGCCCAGACCAGCTAAAACTGGGCCAGAAAGACTCAAACCGGTTTTCACAGGTCAAACCAGACCAGACTGGTTCAAACCGGTTTTGTCTGGCTCTATCCGGTTTAGACCGGCTCAAACCGGTTTTGACCAGCTCAAAGCGGTTTTGACGGGATCAAACCGGACTCGATCATCCCAGACCAGCTGAAACCAGATCAAATCGGAGCAGACCATCCCAGACCGGCTAAAACTGGGCCACAAACCGGTTTTGACCAGCTTAAACAAGACCAGACCGGCTCAAACCGGAGCAGACCGGCTCAAACCAGATTTGACCGGATGAGATCGGATCAAACCGGACCAGACTGGCTCAAACCGGCTCAAACTGGACCACACGGACTAAAATCGGATCAAACCAGACGAGACCGGCTCAAAAGGGATCCATCCGGACCAGACTGGCTAGACCCGCTAAATCCGGTTTTGTCCGGCTCAAACCGGACTCAAACAGATATTGACCGGCTCAAACCAGATCAAACCGGAGCAGACTGGCTCAAACCGGATCAAACCTGACCAGACCGGCTCAACCGGATCACACCGGACCATACCCGCTTAAACCGGATCAAACTGGAACAGACCGCCTCAAACCGGCGTTGACCAGCACAGACCCGACCAGTCCGGCTTAAACCGGACCAGACTGGCTCAAAACGGGTTTCACTGGCTTACTCAGGGGAGTGTACACGAAGGGGAGTGCTCATTTAGGGGAGTGCACACTCAGGGGTGTCCTCACTCAAGGGAGTGCACACACAGGGGAGTGCACATTCAGGGGAGCGCTCACACAGGAGAGTGGCCACTGAGGTGAGCGCTCACACATGGAAGAGCACACTCAGGGGAGCCCTCACTCAGGCGAGTCCACACTGAGGGGAGTGCACACTCAGAGTAGTCCTCACACAGCCGAGTGCACTCTCAGGTGAGATCACACTCAGGGGAGCGCTCTCTCAGGGGAGTGCACACTCAAAGGAGCGCACACTCTGGGGAGTGCACACTCGCAGGAGTCCTCACACAGGAGAGTGCGAACTAAGAGGAGTGCGCACTCAGGGGAGTGCTCACTCAGGGGAGTGCACACTCAGGGGAGTCCTCCCTCAGGAGAGTGCACACTCAGGGGAGTGCACACTCAGGGGAGTGCTCGCTCAGGGGAGTGCACACACTGGGGAGTGCACACTCAGGTGAGCACACAAACAGGGGAATGTTCATTCAGGGGAGTGCACACTCAGGGGAGTCCTCACTCAGGCGAGCGCACATTCAGGGGAGTGCCGACTCAGAGTAGTCCTTAATCTGGTGAGCGCACACTCAGGGGAGTGCACACTCAGGGGAGCGCTCACTCAGGGGAGTGCTCATTCAGGGGAGTGCACACTCAGGGGAGTCATCACTCAGACGAGTACCCCCTCAGGAGAGCGCTCAGTCTGGTGAGTCCTCATTCAGGCGAGTTAACACTGAGGGGAGTGCCCTCTTAGAGTAGTCCTTACTCAGGTGAGCGCACACTCAGGGGAGTGCACCCTCAGCAGAGCACTCACTCAGGAGAGTGCACACTCAGGGGAGCGCACACTCAGGGGAGTGCACACACTGGGGGGTGCACACTCAGGGGAGTCCTCACACAGAGGAGTTTGAACTAAGAGGAGTGCACACTCAGGGGAGTGCTCACTCAGGGGAGTGCACACACAGGGGTATCCTCACCGAGGGGAGCGCTCACTCAGGGGAGTGCACAATCAGGTGAGCCCACACTCAGGAGAGTGCACACTCAGGGGAGTCCTCACTCAGGAGAGTGCGAACTCAGGGAAGTGCACTCCCTGGGAAGCGAACACTCAAGGGACTGCACATTCAGGGTAGTGCACACTCAAGGGAGTCCTCACTCAGGAGAGTGCGAACTCAAAGGATTGCACACTTAGGGGAGTGCTCATTCAGGGGAGTGCACACTCAGGGAATTGCTCACTCAGGGGAGTGCACACACAGGGGAGTTCCACTCAGGGGAGCACTCACACAGGGGAGTGGCCACTGAGGTGAGCGCTCACACATAGAAGAGTACACTCAGGGGAGCCCTCACTCAGGCGAGTCCACACTCAGGGGAGTGCACACTCAGAGTAGTCCTCACTCAGGCAAGTGCACTCTCAGATGAGAGCACACTCAGGGGAGCACACACTCAGGGGAGTGCACACTCAAAGGAGCGCACACTCAGGGGAGTGCACACTCAGTGGTGTCCTCACTCAGGAGAGTGCGAACTAAGAGGAATGCACACTCAGGGAAGTGCTCACTCAGGGGAGTGCAAACTCAGGTGAGTCCTCCCTCAGGAGAGTGCACACTCAGGGGAGTGCACACTCAGGGGATTGCTCACTCAGGGGAGTGCACACACTGGGGAGTGCACACTCAGGTGAGCACACAAACAGGGGAAAGTTCATTCAGGGGAGTGCACACTCAAGGGAGTCCTCACTCAGGAGAGTGCACACTGAGGGAAGTGCACTCCCTGGGAAGCGAACACTCAAGGGACTGCACATTCAGGGTAGTGCACACTCAAGGGAGTCCTCACTCAGGAGAGTGCGAACTCAGAGGATTGCACACTCAGGGGAGTGCTCATTCAGGGGAGTGCACACTCAGGGGAGTCATCACTCAGACGAGTACCCCTTCAGGAGAGCGCTCACTCTGGGGAGTCCAAACACAGGCGAGTTCACACTCAGGGGGTGCACACTCAGGGGTGTCCTCACCCAGGCGAGTGCACACTCTGGTTAGCGCGCACTCAGGGGAGCGCTCACTCAGGGGAGTTCACACTCAGTGTAGCACAATCTCAAGGGAGCACAAACTCAGGGGAGTGTAAACTTAGGGGAGTGCTCAATCAGTGGAGTGCACACTCAGGGGAGTCCAAACTCAGGCGAGTTCACAATCAGGGGAGTGCACACTCAGGGGTGTCCTCACTCAGGCGAGCACACATTCAGGGGAGTGCCGACTCAGAGTAGTCCTTATTCTGGTGAGCGCACACTCAGGGGAGTGCACACTCAGGGGAGCACTCACTCAGGGGAGTGCTCATTCAGGGGAGTGCACACTCAGGGGAGTCATCACTCAGACGAGTACCCCCTCAGGAGAGCGCTCAGTCTGGAGAGTCCTAACTCAGGCGAGTTCACACTCAGGGGAGTGCCCACTTATAGTAGTCCTTACTCAGGTGAGCGCACACTCAGGGGAGTGCACACACTGGGGGTGCACACTCAGGGGTGTCCTCACTCAGAGGAGTGCGAACTAAGAGGAGTGCACACTCAGGGGAGTGCTCACTCAGGGGAGTGCACACACAGGGTTGTCCTCACCGAGGGGTGCGCTCACACAGGGGAGTGCACAATCAGGTGAGTCCACACTCAGGAGAGTGCACACTCAGGTGAGCCCACACTCAGGAGAGTGCACACTCAGGGGAGTCCTCACTCAGGAGAGTGCGAACTCAGGGAAGTGAACTCCCTGGGAAGCGAACACTCAAGGGACTGCACATTCAGGGTAGTGCACACTCAAGGGAGTGCTCACTCAGGAGAGTGCAAACTCAGAGGATTGCACACTCAGGGGAGTGCTCATTCAGGGGAGTGCACACTCAGGGGAGTCATCACTCAGACGAGTACCCCCTCAGTATTGCGCTCACTCTGGGGAGTCCTCACACAGGCGAGTTCACACTCAGGGGAGTGCACACTCAGGGGTGTCCTCACCCAGGCGAGTGCACACTCAGGTTAGTGCGCACTCAGGGGAGCGCTCACTCAGGGGAGTTCACACTCAGGGTAGCGCAATCTCAAGGGAGCACAAACTCAGGGGAGTGTAAACTTAGGGGAGGGCTCAATCAGTGGAGTGCACACTCAGGGGAGTGCAAACTCAGGCGAGTTCACAATCAGGGGAGTGCACACTCAGGGGAGTCCTCACCCAGGCGAGTGCACACTCAGGGAAGTTCGCACTCAGGGGAGCGCTCACTCAGAGCAGCGAACACACTGGGGAGAGCACACACAGGGGAGCGCACACTTATGGGAGTGTACACACAGGGGAGTGCTCACTCAGGAGAGCGCACACTCAGAGGAGTGCACGCTCAGTTGAGCATACACTCAGGGGAGTGCACACTCAGGGGAGTCCTCACTCAAAAGAGTGTGAACTCAGGGGAGTGAAATCTCATGGTAGCACACACTCAGGGGAGTCCTCACTCAGGAGAGTGTGAACTCAGAGGAGTGCACACTCAGGGGAGTGCTCATTCAGGGGGGTACACATTCAGGGGAGTGCTCACTCAGATGAGTGCACACTCAGGGGAATGCACACACAGGGAGGTGCTCACAAAGCGGAGTGCCCACTCAAGTGAGCGCTCACTCAGGGGAATGCACACTCAGGGAGGCACTCACAAAGCGGAGTGCCCACTGAAGTGAGCGCTCACTCAGGGGAGTGCACACTCAGGAAATCAAAATGGTCCAGAGCGGCTCAAACCGGTTTTGACTGGCTCAAACCGGATCAGACCGGCCCAACCGGATCAAACCGGACCAGACCGGCTCACACCAGCTCAAACCGGACCAGACCGGCTTAGACAGGGTTTGACTGGCTCAAACTGAAGCAGAGAGGCTCAAACAGGTTGAAAACGGACCAGACCGGCTGTTAGACCACCTCAAACATGTTTTGACCGGCTCAAACCGGACAAGAACGGCTCAAACCGGACTCAAACCAGAGCAGAATGGATCAAACGGGTATTGACCGGCTCAAACCTCACTCAAACTGGACCAGACCGGCTCAAAGCGGTGTTGACCGGCTCAAACAGGACTCAATCCGGACCAGACCGACTCATACCAGTTTTGAACGGCTCAAACCAGACCATACCAGCTCAAACGAATCAAACTGGACCAGACGGAGTTAAACCAGATCAAACCGGACCAGACCAGCTCCAACCGGTTTTGACCGGCTCAAATCGGACGAGAGCAACACAAACCGAAATTGACCAGCTCAAACCAGACTCAAACAGGACCACACTGGCTCAAACCGGTTTTGAACGGCTCAAACCCGACCAGACTGTCTGAAACCGGACCAGACAGGCTCAAACCGGTTTTGACCAGCTCAAACCCTACCAGACCGGCTGAAATGGGACGAGAAGGCCTCAAACCGGTTTTGACTGGCTCAAATCGGACGAGAACGGCACAAACCTGTTTTCCCCGTATTAGACTGGCTCAAACCGGTTTTTAACGGCTCAAGTCGCACCACACCAGCTCAAACCTGTTTTGACCAGCTCCAAATGGACTCAAACCATTTTTGACCGTCACAGACCGGACCAGACCGCCTCAAACCTGTTTTGACCGGCTCAAACCGGAAGCAAAACGTACCAGTCCGGCTCAAACTGGACTCAAAGCAGACTAGACCAGCTCTAACCAGTTATGACCGGCTCAAACCGCACTCAAACCGGACCAGACCGTCTCAAACTGGTGTTTTCCGGCTCAAACCGCACTCAAACCGGACCAGACCAGCTCAGACCGGTTTGGACCGGCTCAAATCGGACCAGAGCAGCTGAAACAGGACGAGACCAACTCAAACCGGTTTTGACCGACTCAAACCCGTCCAGACCGGCTAAAACTGGACCACACCGGCTCAAACCGGCACAAACCGGACCAGAACGGCTCAAACCGGTTTTGACCGGCTCAAACCGGACCAGACCAGCTTGAACGTGCTCAACCGAACCAGACCGGCACAGAAAGGCTAAAACCGGGCCAAACCGGCTCAATCAGATTTTGACCGTCTCAACAAGACCAGACTGACTCAAACAAGACCACACCAGCTCAAACCGGTTTTGACCGGATGAGACCGGATTAAACCGGACCAGACCGGCTCAAACCGCATCAAACCGGAAAAGACCGGCCCAGACTGGCTAAAACCAGGCCAAATCAGCTCAAACCGGTTTTTGACCGGCTCAAACTAGACCAGACCGGCTCAAACCGGTTTTGACCGGCTCAAACCAGACCAGACCGGCTCAAACAGAATTTGACCGGATGAGGCAGTATAAAACCGGAGCAGACCGCCTCAAACCAGATGAAACCGCACCAGAACGGCCCAGAACAGCTGAAGCCAGAGAAACTGCACCAGACCGACCCAAACCGGTTAAAACCGAGCCACAAACCGGTTTTGACTGGCTCAAACAAGATCAGACCGGCTCAAACCGGTTTTGACCGGCTCAAACCAGACCAGACCGTCTCAAACCAGACCAGACCGGGACAAACTGGTTTTGACCGGATGACACCGGATCAAACCGGACCAGACCGGCTCACACCGGATCAATCCGGACCAGACAGGCCCTGACCGGCTGAAACCGGATCAAACCGGACCAGACCAGCCCAGACCGGCTAAAACCGAGCCACAAACCGCTTTTGACTGGCTCAAAGATCAGACCGGCTCAAACCGGTTTTGACTGGCTCAAACCAGACCAGACCGTTTCAAACCGGACCAGACCGGCTCAAACCGGTTTTGACCGGATGAAACCGGATCAAACCGGACCAGACCGGCTCACACCGTATCAAACCGGACCAGACAGGCCCTGACTGGCTGAAACCGGATCAAGCCAGACCAGACCGGCCCAGACCGGATAAAACAGGGTCAGACAGGCTCAAACAGGTTTTCGCCGGCTCAAACCAGACCACACACCGGTTCAAACCAGTTTTGACTGGCTCAATCCAGTTTTGACCGACTCAAACCGGTTTTGTCCGGCTGAAACCACTCCAGACCGGCTAAAACCGGTTTTCTAACCGGCTCAAACCGGTTTTGACCTGATTAGACCGGATCAAACCGGACCAGACCGTCTCAGACAGGCTCGAAGCGATTTTGACTGGCATCAACCAGACCAAACCGGCTGAAACCGGTTTTGACCGGCTCAAACCAGACCAGACCGGCTCAAACCGGTTTTGATCGGCTCAAACCGGTTTTGACCTCCTCAAACCACACCAGACTGGCTGAAACCAGTTTTGACCGGATGAGACCCGATCAAAACGGATCAGACTGGCCCAGACTGGCTAAAATCAGATCAAACTGCTACCAGATCGGCCCAGACTGCCTAAAAACCTGGCCCAGAAACCGGTTTTACCGGTTCAAACCAGGCCAGATCGGATCAAAAACTCTTTTGACCGACAAGAGCTGGTTTGGACTGTCTCAAAGCAGACCAGACTGTCTGAAACCAGACCAGACCGGCTCAAACCGGTTTTGACCGGCTAATACCGATTTTGACCGGATGAGACCAGATCAACCCGAATTAGACCGGCTCTGACCGGCTAAAATCGGAACAAACCGGACCAGACCAGCCCAGACTGCCTAAAACTGGGCCCACAAAACCGGTTTGTCGGGTTCAAAACCAAACCAGACTCGCTAAAAACCTGTTTTGACCGACCTGAGACGGATTTGACCGGCTCAAATCAGACCAGACCGGATCAAACCAGACCAGACCGTCTCAAACCGGCTTTTTGTTCGGGCTCAAAACGGTTTTGACCGCATCAAACCAGACTCGACCGAGACCCAGACAAGCTGAAACCGGTCAAAGCGGACCAGACCGGACCAGACCGGCTAAAACCGGCCACCAACCGGTTTTGACCGGCTCAAACCAGACAAGACAGGCTCAAACCGGTTTTGACCGACCAGAGCCGTTTTTGACTGGCTCAAACCAGACCAGACCGGCTGAAACCAGACCAGACCAGCTGAAACCGGTTTTGACCGGATGACACCGGATCAAATCAGACCAGACCGGCCCAGACCAGCTAAAACTGGGCCAGAAAGACTCAAACCGGTTTTCACCAGCTCAAAACAGACCAGACCCGATTCAAACCGGTTTTGACTGGCTCTATCCGGTTTAGACCGTCTCAAACCTGTTTTGACCAGCTCAAAGCGGTTTTGACCGGGATCAAATCGGACTCGACCAACACAGACCAGCTGAAACCAGATCAAATCGGAGCAGACAGTCCCAGACCGGCTAAAACTGGGTCACAACCCGGTTTTCACCAGCTTAAAACCAGACCAGACCGGCTCAAACCGGAGCAGACCGGCTCAAACCAGATTTGACCGGATGAGATCGGATCAACCGGACCAGACTGGCTCAAACCGGCTCAAACTGGACCACACGGACTAAAAATCGGATCAAACAGACGAGACCGGCTCAAAAGGGATCCATCCGGACCAGACCGGCTAGACCCCGCTAAATCCGGTTTTGTCCGGCTCAAACTGGACTCAAACCGATATTGACCGGCTCAAACCAGATCAAACCGGAGCAGACTGGCTCAAACCGGATCAAACCGGACCAGACCGGCTCAACCGGATCACACCGGACCATACCCCCGCTTAAACCGGATCAAACTGGAACAGACCGCCTCAAACCGGCGTTGACCAGCTCAGACCCAACCAGTCCGGCTTAAACCGGAGGAGACTGGCTGAACACGGGATTCACTGCTTAATCAGGGGAGTGTACACGAAGGGGAGTGCTCATTTAGGGGAGTGCACACTCAGGGGTGTCCTCACTCAAGGGAGTGCACACACAGAGGAGTGCACACTCAGGGGAGCGCTCACACAGGGGAGTGGCCACTGAGGTGAGCGCTCACACATGGAAGAGCACACTCAGGGGAGCCCTCACTCATGCGAGTCCACACTGAGGGGAGTGCACACTCAGAGTAGTCCCCACTCAGGCGAGTGCACTCAGGTGAGAGCACACTCAGGGGAGGGCTCACTCAGGGGGAGTGCACACTAAAAGGAGCGCACACTCAGGGGAGTGCACACTCCCTGGAGTCCTCACTCAGGAGAGTGCAAACTAAGAGGAGTGCACACTCAGGGGAGTGCTCACTCAGGGGAGTGCACACTCAGGGGAGTCCTCCCTCAGGAGAGTGCACACTCAGGGGAGTGCACACTCAGGGGAGTTCTCACTCAGGGGAGTGCACACACTGGGGTGTGCACACTCAGGAGAGCACAGAAACAGGGGAATGTTCATTCAGGGGAGTGCACACTCAGGGGAGTCCTCACTCAGGCGAGCGCACATTCAGGGGAGTGCCGACTCAGAGTAGTCCTTACTCTCGAGAGCGCACACTCAGGGGAGCGCTCACTCAGGGGAGTGCTCATTCAGGGGAGTGCACACTCCGGGGAGTCATCACTCAGACGAGTACGCCCTCAGGAGAGCGCTAAGTCTGGTGAGTAATCACTCAGGCGAGTTCACACTCAGGGGAGTGCCCACTTAGAGTAGTCCTTACTCAGGTGAGCGCACACTCAGGGGAGTGCACCCTCAGCGGAGCGCTCACTCAGGAGAGTACACACTCAGGGGAGCGCACACTCAGGGGAGTGCACACACTGGGGGGTGCACACTCAGGGGAGTCCTCACTCAGAGGAGTGCGAACTAAGAGGAGTGCACACTCAGGGGAGTGCTCACTCAGGGGAGTGCACACACAGGGGTGTCCTGACCGAGGGGTGCGCTCTCTCAGGGGAGTGCACAATCAGGTGAGCCCACACTCAGGAGAGTGCACACTTAGGTGAGTCCTCACTCAGGAGACTGCGAACTCAGGGAAGAACACTCCCTGGGAAGCGAACACTCAAGGGACTGCACAATCAGGGTAGTGCACACTCAAAGGAGTCCTCACTCAGGAGAGTGCGAACTCAGAGGATTGCACACTCACGGGAGTGCTCATTCAGGGGAGTGCACACTCAGGGGAGTCATCACTCAGACGAGTACCCCCTCAGGAGAGCGCTCACTCCTGGGGAGTCCTCACACAGCTGAGTTCACACTCAGGGGAGTGCACACTCAGGGGTGTCCTCACCCAGGCGAGTGCACACTCAGGTTAGTGCGCACTCAGGGGAGCGCTCACTCAGGGGAGTTCACACTCAGGGTAGCGCAATCTCAAGGGAGCACAAACTCAGGGGAGTGTAAACTTAGGGGAGTGCTCAATCAGTGGAGTGCACACTCAGGGGAGTCCAAACTCAGGCGAGTTCACAATCAGGGGAGTGCACACTCAGGGGAACGCTCACTCAGGGCAGCGAACACACTGGGGAGAGCACACACAGGGGAGCGCACACTTATGGGAGTGTACACACAGGGGAGTGCTCACTCAGGAGAGCGCACACTCAGCGGAGTGCACGCTCAGTTGAGAATACACTCAGGGGAGTGCACACTCAGGGGAGTCCTCACTCAAAACAGTGCGAACTCAGGGGAGTGAAATCTCAGGGTAGCACACACTCAGGGGAGTGCACACTCAGGGGAGTCCTCACTCAGGAGAGTGCGAACTCAGAGGAGTGCACACTCAGGGGAGTGCTCATTCAGGGGAGTACACATTTAGGGGAGTGCTCACTCAGACGAGTGCACACTCAGGGGAATGCACACTCAGGGAGGCGCTCACAAAGCGGAGTGCCCACTCAAGTGAGCGCTCACTCAGGGGAGTGCACACTCAGGGGATCAAAATGGACCAGAGCGGCTCAAACCGGTTTTGACCGGCTTAAACCGGACCAGACCGGCCCAACAGGATCAAACCGGACCAGACCGGCTCACACCGGCACAAACCGGACCAGACCGGCTTAGACAGGGTTTGACTGGCCCAAACTGAAGCAGAGAGGCTCAAACAGGATGAAAACGGACCAGACCGGCTGTTAGACCAGCTCAAACATGTTTTGACCGCCTCAAACTGGACAAGATCGGCTCACACCGGACTCAAACCAGAGCAGAACGGATCAAACTGGTGTTGACCGGCTCAAACCTGACTCAAACTGGACCAGACCGGCTCAAAGCGGTGTTGACCGGCTCAAACCGGACGCAAAACGTACCAGTCCGGCTCAAACTGGACTCAAAGCGGACTAGAGCGGCTCTAACCGGTTATGACCGGCTCAAACCGCACTCAAACCGGACCAGACCGTCTCAAACTGGTGTTTTCCGGCTCAAACCCCACTCAAACCGGACCAGACCGGCTCAGACCGGTTTGGACCGGCTCAAATCGGACCAGAGCAGCTGAAACAGGATGAGACCGCCTCAAACCGGTTTTGACCGACTCAAACCCATGCAGACCGGCTAAAACTGGACCAGACCGGCTCAAACCGGCACAAACCGGACCAGAACGGCTCAAACCGATTTTGACCAGCTCAAACCGGACCAGACCAGCTTGAACCTGCTCAACCTAACCAGACCGGCACAGAAAGGCTAAAACCGGGCCAAACCGGCTCAATCAGATTTTGACCGTCTCAAACAAGACCAGACTGACTCAAACAAGACCACACCAGCTCAAACCGGTTTTGACCGGATGAGACCGGATTAAACCGGACCAGACCGGCTCAAACCGCTTCAAACCGGAAAAGACCGGCACAGACCGGCTAAAACCAGCCCAAATCGGCTCAAACCGGTTTTGACCGTCTCAAACCAGACCAGACCGGCTCAAACCGGTTTTGACCGGCTCAAACCAGACCAGACCGGCTCTAACAGAATTTGACCGGATGAGACAGGATAAAACCGGAGCAGGCCGGCTCTAACCGGATGAAACTGCACCAGACGGGCCCAGAACAGCTGAAGCCGGAGAAACCGCACCAGACCAGCCCAGACCGGTTAAAACCGAGCCACAAACCGGGTTTGACTGGCTCAAACAAGAACAGACCGGCTCAAACCGGTTTTGACCGGCTCAAAGCAGACCAGACCGTCTCAAACCAGACCAGACCGGGTCAAACCGGTTTTGACCGGATGACACCGGATGAAACCGGACCAGACCGGCTCACACCAGATCAAACCGGACCAGACAGGCCCTGACCGGCTGAAACCGGATCAAACTGGACCAGACCGGCCCAGACTGGCTAAAACCAAGCCACAAACCGGTTTTGACTGGCTCAAAGAAGATCAGACCGGCTCAAACCGGTTTTGACCGGCTCAAACTAGACCAGACCATCTCAAACCGGACCAGACCGGCTCAACCCAGTTTTGACGGGATGAAACCGGATCAAACCGAACCACACCGGCTCACACAGGATCAAACCGGACCAGACAGGCCCAGACCGGCTGAAACCGGATGAAACCGGACCAGACCGGCCCAGACCGGCTAAAACTGGGCCAGACGGGGTCAAACCGGTTTTCGCCGGCTCAAACCAGACCACACTGGTTCAAACCGGTTTTGACTGGCTCAATCCAGTTTTGACCGGCTCAAACCGGTTTTGACCGACTGAAACCACTCCAGTCCGACTAAAACCGGTTTTAACCGGCTCAAACCAGTTTTGATCTGATTAGACCGGATCAAACCGGACTAGACCGGCTCAGACAGGCTCGAGTCAGTTTTCACTGGCTTCAACCAGACCAAACTGGCTCAAACCGGTTTTTGACCGGCTCAAACCAGACCAGACAGGCTCAAAGCGGTTTTGACCACATGAGACACGATAAAACCGGACCGGACCGTCTCAAACCGGATGAAACCGCACCAGAACGGCCCAGAACAGCTGAAGCCGGAGTAAACCGGACCAGACCATGCCAGACGGGCTTAAACCAGGCCTCAAACCCGTTTTTGACCGGCTCAAACCGGTTTTGACCAGCTCAAACCACTCCAGACTGGCTAAAAACCGGTTTTCACCGGACCAAACCGTTTTTGACCTGATTAGACCAGATTATACCGGACCAGACCAGCTCACAAAGGCTCGAATCGGTTTTGACTGGCTTCAAACAGATCAAACCGGCTCAAACCGGTTTTGACCGGCTCGAACCGGTTTTGACCGGCTCAAACCAAGCCAGACCCCCTCACACCGGTTTTTGACCGGGTCAAACCGGTTTTGACCTGCTCAAACCACACCAGACCGGCTGAAATCGGTTTTGACCAGATGAGACCGTATTAAAACGAACCAGAGCAGCCAACACCGGCTAAAATAGGATCCAACCAGACCAGACCGTCCCAGACCGCCTAAAACTGGGCCACAAACCGGTTTTGACCGGTTCAAACCAGACCAGACTGGCTCAAACCGGTTTTAACCGACGTGAGGCGGTTTTGAACAGCTCAAACCAGACCAGACCGGTTCAAACCGGTTTTGAGTGCCTTAATCCGGTTTTGACCGGCTGAAACCGGTTTTGATGGGCTGAAACCACTCCAGACCGGGTAAAACCGGTTTTTACTGGAGTACACCAGTTTAGACCTGATTAGACCATCTCAAACCAGACGAGACCAGTTTAATCCTGTTTTGACTGGCACAAACCGGTTTTGAACGGCTCGAACTGGTTTTGACCAGCTCAAACCGGTTTTGCACGGCTCAAACCACACCAGACCAGCTGAAGCCGGTTTTGACCGGCTAAAACTGGGTTTGACCAAATGAGACCGGATCAAACCGAATCAGACCGGACCAGACAGGCTGAAATCAGATCAAACTGTACCCGACCGGCCCAGACTGTCTAAAACTGGGCCACAAACCGGTTTTGACCGGTTCAAACCAGGCCAGACCGGCTCAAACCGATTTTGACCGACCTGAGCGGGTTTTCACCGGCTCAAACCAGACCAGACCGGCTAAAACCTGTCTTGACCAGCTCAAAGCGGTTTTGACCGGATCACACCAGACTCGACCGGCCCCAGACCAGCTGAAACCAGATCAAACAGGACCAGACTGGCCCAGACAGGCTGAAAGCGGGCCACAAAGCGGTTTTGACCGCCTGAATCCAGACCAGACCGGCTCAAACCGGTTTTGACCAGCCTGAGCCGGTTTAGAACAGTTCAAACTACACCAGAGCAGCTCAAAACGGACCAGTGCGGCTCAAACCGGTTTTTACCAGATGTCATTGGATCAAACCGGACCAGACCGACTCACACCATATCAAACCGGACCAGACAGACCCAGACCGGCTGAAACCGGATCAAACCAGACCAGAGCAGCCCAGACTGGATGAAACCGAGCCAGAGAGGCTCAAACCAGTTTTGACGGCTCAAACCAGACCAGACCGGTTCAAACCGGTTTTGAATGGCTCAATCCGGTTTTGAACGCCTCAAACCACTGCAGACCGGCTAAAAACCGGTTTTCACTGGCTCAAACCGATTTTGACCTGATTAGACCGGATCAAACCGGACCAGACCTGCTCAGACAGGCTCGAATCGGTTTTGACTGGCTTCAACCAGACCAAACCGGCTCAAACCGGTTTTGACGGGCTTAAACCAGTTTTGACCGGCTCTAACCAGACCAGACCGGCTCAAACCAGACCAGACCGGCACAAACCTGTTTTGACCGGGTCAAACCTGTTTTGAACTGCTAAAACCACAACAGACCGGCTGAAACCGGTTTTGACCGGCTAAAACCGGTTTTGACCGGATGAGACCGGTTCAAACAGAATCAGACCAGCCCAGACCGGCTAAAATCGGATCAAACCAGACCAGACCAGCCCAGACCACCTAAAACTGGGCCACAAACCGGTTTTGACCGGTTGAAACCAGACCATACTGGCTCAAAGCGGTTTTGACCGGCTCGAACCAGTTTTGACCGGCTCAAACCAGAGCAGACCGGCTCAAACCAGACCAGACCGGCTCAAACCGGGTTTGACCGGCTCAATCCGGATTTGACCGGATGAGACACGCTAAAACAGGAGCAGACCAGCTCAAACCGGATGAAACCTCACCAGACCCGGCAAGAAGAGCTGAAGCCGGAACAAACCGGACCAGACCGGCCCAGAACAGCTAAAACCGGGCCAGAAATCGGTTTTGACCGGCTCAAACCAAACCAGTCCGGCTTAAACCGGTTTTGACAGGCCTGAGCCAGTTTTGACCAGCTCAAACCAGAGCAGACCGGCTCAAACCGGACCAGACCGGCACAAACCGGTTTTGACCGGATGAAACCAGATCAAATCAGACCAAACTGGCTCACACCGGATCAAACCGGACCAGACAGGCGCAGACCGGCTGAAACCAGATCAAACCAGACCAGACTAGATGAGACCGGGTAAAACCAGGCCAGACCAGCTAAAACCAGTTTTCACTGGCTCAAATCGGTTTTGACCTGATTAGACCGGATCAAACCAGACCAGACCGGCTCAGACAGGCTCGAGTCAGTTTTCACTGGCTTCAACCAGACCAAACTGGCTCAAACCGGTTTTGACCGGCTCAAACCTGACCAGACCGGCTCAAACGAGAACAGACCGGCTCAAACCTGTTTTGACCGGGTCAAAACGGTTTTGAACTGCTCAAACCACACCAGAGCGGGTGAAACCGGTTTTGACCGGCTAAAACTGGTTTTGACCGGATGAGACCAGACCAAACCGAATCAGACCGGCCCAGACTGGCTAAAACTGGGCCACAAACCGATTTTGACCAGTTCAAACAGGACCAGACCAGCTCAAAGCAGTTTTGACCAGCTCAAACCAGACCAGACCGGTTCAAACCGGTTTTGAATGGTTCAATCCCGTTTTGACCGGATCAAACCACTCCAGACCGGCTAAAAACCGGTTTTCACCGGCTAAAACCGGTTGTGACCTGAATAGACTAGATCAAACCGGACCAGACCGGATAGACAGGCTCGAATCTGTTTTGAGTGGCTTCAAACAGACCAAACCGGCTCACACCGGTTTTAACCGGCTCGAACCGGTTTTAACCGGCTCAAACCAGACCAGATCGGCTCAAACAAGACCAGACGGGCTCAAACCTGTTTTGACCTGGTCAAACCGGTTTTGACCTGCTCAAACCACACCAGACCGGCTGAAACCCGTTTTGACCAGGTAAAACCGGTTTTGACCGGATGAGACCAGATCAAACCAAATCAGATCGGCCCAGACCGGCTAAAATCGGATCAAACTGGTCCAGACAGGCCCAGACCGCCAAAAACTGGGCCACAAACCGGTTTTGACCGCTTCAAAACCGACCAGACCGGCTCAAACCGGTTTTTAACCACCTCGACCCGGTTTTGACCGGCTCAAACAAGAGCAGACCGGCTCAAACCAGACCAGACCGCCTGAAACCGGTTTTGACCAGGTAAAACCGATTTTGACCGGATGAGACCGGAGCAAACCGAATCAGATCGACCCAGATCAGGTGCAACCAGATCAAGCCAGAGCAGACCGCCCCAGAACGGCTGAAACTGGGCCACAAACTGGTTTTGACCGGCTCAAACCAGACCAGACCGGATCAAACTGGCCCAGACAGGCCCAGACCGGCTGAAACCGGATCAAACCAGACGAGAGCGGCACAGACCGGCTAAAACCGGTCCAGACCGTTTCAAACCAGTTTTGATCGGCTCAAAACAGACCAGACAGGTTCAAACCGGTTTTGACTGGCTCAATCCGGTTTTGACCGGCTCAAACAGGTTTTGACCAGCTCAAACGACTCCAGACCGGCTAAAACCGGTTTTCAACGGCCCAAACCGGTTTTGACCTGATTAGACCGAATCAAACCGGACCAGACGAGCTCAGACATGCTCGAATTGGTTTCAACTGACTTCAACCAGACCAAACCAGCTCAATCCGGTTTTGACAGGCTCGAACCGGTTTTAACCAGCTCAAACCAGACCAGACTGTCTCAAACCATACCAGACGGGTTCAAACCGATTTTGACCGGCTAAAACCGGTTTTGACCTGCTCAAAGCACACCAGACCAGCTGAAACCAGTTTTGACTGGCTAAAACCGGTTTTGACCGGATGAGACAGATCAAACCGAATCAGACCGGCCCAGACTGGCTAAAATCGGATCAAACCGGACCAGACCGGCCCAGACCGCCTAAAACTGGTCCACAAACCGGTTTTGACCGGTTCAAACCAGACCACAATGGCTCAAACCGGTTTTGACCGACCTGAGCCGGTTTTAACCGGCTGAAACCGGTTTTGACCGGCTCAAACCACTCCAGACCTGGTAAAACCTATTTTCAGCAGCTCACCAACCGGTTTTCAATGGCTCGAACCGGTTTTACCAGGTCAAACCGGTTTTGACCAGCTCAAACCACACCAGACAGGCTGAAACCGGTTTTGAACGGCTCAAACCGGGTTTGACCAGATGAGACCGGATCAAACTGAATCAGACCGGCCCAGACAGGCTAAAATCAGATCAAACCATACCCGACCGGGCCAGACTGCCTAAAACTGGGCGACAAACCGGTTTTGACGGGTTCAAACCAGACCAGACAGGCTCAAGCCTGTTTTGACCGGCTCAAAGCAGTTTTGACCGGATCAAACCAGACTCTACCGGCCCAGATCAGCTGAAAGCTGATCAAACAGGACCAGACCGGCCCAGACTGGCTGAAAGCGGACCACAAAGCGGTTTTGAGCGGCTTAAACCAGACCAGACCGGCTCAAACCGGTTTTGACTGGCCTGAGAGGGTTTAGAACGGCTCAAACCAGACCAGAGCGGCTCAAACCGTACCAGAGCGGTTCAAACCGGTTTTTACCAGATGACACTGGATCAAACCGGACCAGACCGGCTCACACCGGATCAAACCGGACCAGACAGGCTCAGACCAGCTGAAACCGGATCAAATCGGACCAGACCGGTCCAGACTGGCTAAAACCGGGTCAGACCGGCTCAAACCGGTTTTGACCGGCTCAAACCAGACCAGACCGGTTCAAACCGGTTTTGAATGGCTCAATCTGGTTTTGAATGGCTCAAACCACTCCAGATCGGCTAAAAACCGGTTTTCACCGTTTCAAGCCGGTTGTGACCTGATTAGACCGGATCAAACCGGACCAGACCGGCTCAGAGAGGCTTGAATCGGTTTTGACTGGCTTCAACCAGACCAAACCTGCTCAAACCGATTTTGACCAGCTCGAACCACTCCAGACCGGCTAAAACCGGTTTTCAAAGGCCCAAACTGATTTTAACCTGATTAGACCAGATCAAACCGGACCAGACCAGCTCAGACAGGCTCAAATCGGTTTTGACTGGCTTCAACCAGACCAAACCAGCTCAAACCGGTTTTGACTGGCTCGAACCGGTTTTAACCGGCTCAAACCAGACCAGACAGGCTCAAACCTGACCAGACCAGCTCAAACCGGTTTTGACTGGGTCAAACCGGTTTTGACCTGCTCAAACCACATCAGACCGGTTGAAATCGGTTTTCACCAGATGAGACTGTATTATAACGAACCAGAGCGGCCAAGACCGTCTAAAATCGGATCAAACCGGACCAGACCGGCCCAGACCGCCTAAAACCGGGCCAAACCGGCTCAAACCTATTTTAACTGGCTCAAACCAGAGCAGGCCGGCTCAAACCGGTTTTGACTGTCTCAAAACACACCAGACCGGCTCAAACCGGTTTTGACCGACTGAAAACGATTTTGACCATATGAGACCGGATCAAACCGGACCAGATGGTCCCAGACCAGCTAAAACCAGATCAAACTGGACCAGAAGTGCCCAGACCGCCTAAAACCAGGCCAAACCATTTCAAACCTGTATTGACTGGATCAAACCACACCAGTCCGGCTCAAACCGGTTTTGACCTGCTAAAAGCGGTTTTGACCGGATCAAACCGGACTCGACCGGCCCAGACCAGCTGAAATCGGATCAAACATGAGCAGATCGGCCCAGACCGGCAGAAACCGGGCCACAAACCGGTTTTGGCAGGCTCATACCAGATTGGACTGGCTGAAACCGGTTTTGACCGGCCTGAGACGGTTTGGTCCGGCTCAAACCAGACCAGAGCATCTCAAACTGGACCAGACCGGCTCAAACCGGTTTTGACCGGATGACACCGGATCAAACCGGACCAGACCAGCTCACACCGGATCAAATCAGATGAGACAGGCCCAGACCGGCGGAAACCAGATCAAACAAGACCAGACCGGCAAAGACCGGCTAAAACCGGGCCACAAACCGGTTTTGACTGGATCAAACCAGACAAGACCGGCTCTAACCGGTTTTGACCAGCTCAAACCAGACCAGACCGGTTCAAACCGGTTTTGAATGGCTCAATCCGGTTTTGAACGTCTCAAACAACTCCAGATCAACTAAAAACCGGTTTCCTCCGGCTCAAGCCGGTTGTGACCTGATTAGACCGGATCAAACTGGACCAGACCGGCTCAGACAGGCTTGAATCGGTTTCACTGTCTTCAACCAGAACAAACCGGCTCAATCCGGTTTTGACCGGCTCGAACCGGGGCTCAAACCGGTTTTGACCGGCTCGAACCGGTTTTGACTGGCTGAAACCAGTCCAGACCATCTCAAACCAGACCAGACTGGCTCAAACCTGTTTTGACCGGGTCAAACCGGTTTTGAACTGCTCAAACCACACCAGACCGGCTGAAACCGGTTTTGACCGGCTAAAACCGGTTTTGACCGGATGAGACCGGATCAAACCGAATCAGGCTGGCCCAGACCAGCTAAAATCGGATCAAAGCAGACCAGACTGGCCCAGACCGCCTAAAACTGGGCCACAAACCAGATTTGACCGGTTCAAACGAGACCAGACCGGCTCAAACCGGTTTTGACCAGCTCAAACCGGTTTTGACCGGCTCAAACCAGAGCAGACTGGCTCAAACCAGACCAGACCGGCTGAAACTGATTTTGACCGGACCAGACCAGCTCAAACAGGCTCAAATCGGTTTTGACTGGCTTCAAACAGACCAAACCATCTCAAACCGGTTTTGACTGGCTCGAAACAGTTTTGACCGGCTCAAACAAGACCAGACAGTCTCAAACCAGACCAGACCGGATCAAACCGGTTTTGACCGGGTCAAACCGGTTTTGACCTGCTCAAACCACACCAGACCGGTTGAAATAGGTTTTCACCGGATGAGACCGTATTATAACGAACCAGAGCGGCCAAGACCGGCTAAAATCGGATCAAACCAGACCAGACCGGCCCAGACCGCCTAAAACCGGGCCAAACCAGCTCAAACCTATTTTGACCGGCTCAAACCAGAGCAGGCGGCTCAAACCGGTTTTGACTGTCTCAAAACACACCAGACCGGCTCAAACCAGTTTTGACTGACTGAAACCACACCAGACCGGCTCAAACCGGTTTTGACCGACTGAAACCGATTTTGACCATATGAGACCGGATCAAACCGGACCAGACGGTCCCAGACCAGCTAAAACCAGATCAAACCGGACCAGAAGTGTCCAGACCGCCTAAAACCAGGGCAAACTGTCTCAAACCTATATTGACCGGATCAAACCACACCAGTCCGGCTCAAACCGGTTTTGACCTGCTAAAAGCGGTTTTGACCAGATCAAACCGGACTCGACCGGCCCAGACCAGCTGAAACCGGATCAAACCTAAGCAGACCGGCCCAGACTGGCAGAAACCGGGCCACAAACCGGTTTTGACCGGCTCATACCAGATTGGACTGGCTGAAACCGGTTTTGACCGGCCTGAGACGGTTTAGTCCGGCTCAAACCAGACCAGTGCGTCTCAAACTGGACCAGACCGGCTCAAACTGGTTTTGACCGGACGACACCGGATCAAAACGGACCAGACCGGCTCACACTGGATCAAACCAGACGAGACAGGCCCAGACCGGCGGAAACCAGATCAAACAAGACCAGACCGGCACAGACCGGCTAAAACCGGGCCACAAACCGGTTTTGACCGGCTCAAACCAGACCAGACCGGCTCTAACCGGTTTTGACCGGCTGAAACCAGACCAGACCGTCTCAAACTGGACCAGAAAGGCTCAAACCGGTTTTGACCGGATGACACCGGATCAAACCGGACCAGACCGATTCACACCGGATCAAACCGGACCAGACAGGCCCAGACCAGCTGAAACCGGATCAAACCGGACCAGACTGGCCCAGACCGGCTTAAACCGGGCCAGACTGGCTCAAACAGGTTTTGACCGGCTCAAACCAGACCAGACCGGTTCAAACCGGTTTTGACTGCCTCAATCTGATTTTGACCGGCTCAAACCGATTTTGAACGCCTCGAACCGGTTTTGACTGGCTCAAACTGGTTTTGACCCTCTCAAACCACACCAGACCGCCTCAAACCGGTTTTGACCGGCTGAAACCGATTTTGACCATATGAGACCGGACCAAACTGTACCAGACGGGCCCAGACAGGCTAAAACCGGATCTAACCGGACCAGAACGGCCCAGATCGTCTAAAACCATGCCAAACCGGCTCACACCTATTTTGACCGGCTCAAACCAGACCAGACCGGCTCAAACCGGTTTTGACCATCTGAAACCGGTTTTGACTGGCTCAAACCACACCAGACTGGCTCAAACTGGATCAAACGGGACCAGACCGGCCCAGACCACATAAAACCGGGCCAAATCGGCTCCAACCTAGTTTGACCGGCTCAAACCAGACCAGACCGGCTTGAACCTGTTTTGACCGGCCTAAACCAGACCTGACCGGCTCAAACCGGTTTTGATTGGATTAGACCGGATCAAACCAGACCAGACCTTCTCAAACCGGATCATACCGGACCAGACCGGCGCAAACCGACTGAAACCAGGTCAAACCGAACCAGACTGGCCCAGACAGGCTAAAACCGGGCCAAACGGCTCAATCAGGTTTTGACCAGCTCAAACCAGACCAGACCAGCTCAAACCAGACCACACTGGCTCAATCCGGTTTTGACAGGCTGAAACCAGAAGAGACTGGCTCAAACCGGTTTTGACCGTATAAGACAGGATAAAACTGGACCAGACTGGCTAAAACTGGATGAAACCGCAGCAGACCGGCCCAGAACAGGTGAAGCCGGAGCAAACCAGACCAGAGCGGCTCAAACCGGATCATACGGGCCCAGACCGGCCCAGACCACATAAAACCGGGCCAAACTGGCTGAAACCTATTTTGACCAGCTCAAACCAGACCAGACCGGCTTGAACCTGTTTTGACCGGCTCAAACCAGACCTGACCGACTCAAATCAGACCAGACCGGCTCAAACCGGTTTTGACCTGCTCAAACCACACCAGACCGGCTGAAACCCGTTTTGACCGGCTAAAACCGGTTTGGACCAGAAGAGACCAAATCAAACCGAATCAGATCGGCCCAGACCGGCTAAAATCGGATCATACCGGACCAGACCGGCCCAGACCACCTAAAACTGGGCCACAAACCGGTTTTGACCGGTTCAAATCAGAACAGAAACGTTCAAACCGTTTTTGACCGACCTGAGCCGGTTTGGACCGGCTCAAACAAGACCAGACTGGCTCAAATCAGACCAGACCGGCTCAAAACCGGTTTTGACCGGCTCAAAGCAGTTTTTACCAGATGAAACCAGACTCAACTGGCCCAGACCAGGTGAAACCGGATCAAACAGGACCAGACCCGCACAGACCAGCTAAAACCAGGCCACAAACCGGTTTTGAGCAGCCTGAAACCAGACCAGACCGGCTCAAAGCAGTTTTGACCGGATGAGACCGGATCAAACCGGACCAGACCTTCTCAAACCGGATCATACCAGACCAGGCCGGCACAAACTGGCTCAAACCAGCTCAAACCGAACCAGACCGACCCAGAGAGGCTAAAACCAGGCCAACCGGCTCAATCAGATTTTGACCGGCTCAAACAAGACCAGATTTGCTCAAACAAGTCCAGACCGGCTCAAACCGGTTTTGACCGGCTGAAACCGATCTTGACCATATGAGACCGGATAGAACCGGCAAGACGGGCCCAGACAGGCTAAAACCGGATCTAACCGGACCAGAACAGACCAGACCACCTAAAACCGGGTCAAAGCGGCTCAAACCTATTTTGACTGGCTCAAACCAGACCAGACTGGCTCAAACCAGTTTTGACTGGCTGAAACCGGTTTTGACCAGCTGAAACCAGACCAGTCCGGCTTTAAACCGCATCAAATGGGACCAGACCAGCCCAGACTGCATAAAACCGGGCCAAACTGGATCAAACATATTTTGACCGGCTCAAACCAGTCGAGACCGGCTTGAACCTGTTTTGACTGGCTCAAACCAGACCTGTCCGATTCAAACCGGTTTTGATCGGATTAGACCGGATCAAACGGACCAGACCTTCTCAAACTGATCATACCGGACCAGAGCGGCACAAACCGACTGAAACCAGCTCAAACCGAACCAGACAGGCCCAGACAGGCTAAAACCGGGCCAAACCGTCTCAATCAGGTTTTGACCGGCTCAAACCAGAACAGACCGGCTCAAACCAGACTACACTGGCTCAAAACCGGTTTTGACAGGCTGAAACCAGAAGAGACTGGCTCAAACCGGTTTTGACCATATGAGACAGGATAAAACTGGACCAGACTGGCTAAAACTGGATGTAACCGCACCAGACCAGCCCAGAACAGCTGAAGCCGGAGCAAACCAGACCAGACAGGCTCAAACCGGATCAAACGGGACCAGACCAGCCCAGACCATATAAAACCGGGCCAAACCGGCTCAACCTATTTTGAACGGCTCAAACCAGACCAGACCAGCTTGAACCTCTTTTGACTGGCTCAAACCAGTCCAGACCAGCTCAAACCAGACCAGACCGGGTCAAACCACACCAGACCGGCTGAAACCGGATTTGACCGGATGAGACCGGATCAAACCGAATCAGATCGGCCCAGACCGGCTAAAATTGGATCATAACGGACCAGACCGGCCCAGACCGCATAAAAACTGGGCCACAAATTGTTTTTCACTGGTTCAAATCAGACCAGACAGGTTCAAACCGTTTTTGACTGACCTGAGCCGGTTGTGACCGGCTCAAACCATACCAGACCGGCTCAGACCCGACCAGACCGGCTCAAACCGGTTTTGACCGGCTCAAAGGGTTTTTACCGGATCAAACCGGACTCAACTGACCCAGACCAGGTGAAACCAGATCAAACAGGACCAGACCCGCACAGACTGGCTAAAACCGGGCCACAAACCTGTTTTGAATGGCTCAAACCAGAACAGACTGGCTCAAAGCAGTTTTGACCGGATGACACCGGATCAAAACAGGACCAGACCTTCTCAACCGGATCATACCGGACCAGACCGGCACAAACCGGCTCAAAGCGGCTCAAACCAAACCAGACCGACCGAGACAGGCTAAAACTGGGCTGATCCGGCTCAATCAGGTTTTCACCAGCTCAAGCAAGACCAGACTGGCTCAAACCGGTTTTGACCAGCTAAAACCAGACCAGACCGGTTCAATCCGGTATTGACCAGCTCAAACCAGACCATACCGGCTCCAAACCAGACCAGACCGGCTCAAACCAGTTTTGTCCGGCTCAAACCACACCAGACGGGCTGGAAATGGTTTTTGACCGGCTAAAACCGGGTTTGACCAGATGAGACCGGATCAAACCGAATCAGACCGGCCCAGACAGTCTAAAATTGGAACAAACCGTACCAGACCGGTCCAGACTAGCTAAAACTGGGCCACAAACCGGTTTTGACCGGTTCAAACCAGACCAGACCGGCTCAAACGGGTTTTGACCGGTTCAAAGCGGTTTTGACCGGCTCAAAGTGATTTTGACAGGATCAAACCAGACTCTACCGTCCCAGATCAGCTGAAAGCGGATCAAACAGGACCAGACTGGCCCAGACCAGCTGAAAGCGGGCCACAAAGCGGTTTTGACCGGCTCAAACCAGACCAGAACGGTTGAAAACCGGTTTTGACTGCCTCAATTCGGTTTTGACCAGCTGAAACCGGTTTTGACCAGCTCAAACCACTCCAGACCCCGGGTAAAACCGGTTTTTTACCGGCTTAAACCGGTTTTGACCTGATTAGACCAGCTCAAACAAGACCAGATCGGATCAATCCGGCTTTGATCGGCACAAACCGGTTTTGAACGGCTGGAACCGGTTTTGACCGGCTCAAACCGGTTTTGATTGGCTCAAGCCACACCAGACCGGCTGAGAGCGGTTTTGACCAGCTAAAACCGGGTTTGACCGGATGAGAACGGATCAAACCGAATCAGACCAGCCCAGACCGGCTAAAATGCGATGAAACCGTACCCGACTCGCCCAGACTGCCTAAAACTAGGCCACAAATCGGTTTTGACCGGTTCAAACCAGGCCAGACTGGCTCAAACTGATTTTGACTGACCTGAGCCAGTTTTCACCGGCTCAAAACCATACCAGACCGGCTCAAACTGGTTTTGACTGGCTCAAAGCGGTTTTTGACCGGATCAAACGAGACTCGGCCGGCACAGACAACCTGAAACCGGATCAAAAAGGACCAGACCGGCCCAGACCGGCTGAAAGCGGGCCACAAAGCGGTTTTCACCAGCTGAAACCAGACCAGACCGGCTCAAACCGGTTTTGACCGGCCTGAGCCGATTTAGAACGGCGCAAACCACACCAGAGCGGCTCAAACCGGACCAGAGCGGCTCAAACCGGTTTTTACCAGATGACAACGGATCAAACCGGACCAGACCGGCTCACACTGGATCAAACCGTACCAGACAGGCCCGGACCGGCTGAAACCGGATCAAACCGGACCAGACGGCCCTGATTGGCTAAAACCGGGCCAGACCGGCTCAAACCGGTTTTGACTGGCTCAAACCAGACCAGACCGGTTCAAACCTGTTTTGACTGGCTCAATCCGGTTTTGACCAGCTCAAACCACTCCAGACCAGCTAAAACCGGTTTTCACTGGCTGAAACCAGTTTTGAGCTGATTAGACCGGATCAAACCGGACCAGACCGGCTCAGATAGGCTCAAATCGGTTTTGACTGGCTTCAACCAGACCAAACCGGATCAAACCGGTTTTCATTGGCTCGAACCGGTTTTGACCGCTCAAACCAGACCAGACCGCTCAAACCAGACCAGACCGGCTCAAACCTGTTTTTGACCGGGTCAAACTGGTTTTGAACTGCTCAAACCAAAACAGACGGGCTGAAACCGGTTTTGACCGGCTAAAACCGGTTTTGACCGGATGACACCGGATCAAACCGAATCAGACAGGCCCAGACCGGCTACAATCGGATCAAACCGGACCCAGACCGGCCCAGACCGCTTAAAACTGGGCCAGAAACCGGTTTTGACCAGTTCAAACCAGACCAGACCGGCTCAAAACGTTTTGACCGGCTCGAACCGGTGTTTGACCGGCTCAAGCCAGAGCAGACTGGCTCAAACCAGACCAGACCGGCTCAAACCGGTTTTGACCGGCTCAAAGCGTTTTTGACTGGATCAAACCGGACTCAACCGGCCCAGACCAGCTGAAACCAGATCAAACCGGAGCAGACCGGGCCAGACCGGCTGAAATCGGGCAACAAACCGGTTTTAGACCGGCTCAAACCAGACCAGACTGGCTCAAACTAGTTTTGACCGGCCTGAGCCGGTTTTAGACCGGCTCAAACCAGACCAGACAGGCTCAATCCGGACCAGAGCGGCTCAAACCGGTTTTGACCGGATGACAACGGATCAAACCGGACCAGACTGGCTCACACCAGATCAAACCGGACCAGACAGGCCCAGACCAGTTGAAACTGGATCAAACCAGATGAGAGCGGCACAGACCGTCTAAAACTGGGACAGACCGGCTCAAACAGGTTTTGACCATCTCAAACCAAACCAGACAGTTTCAAATCGGTTTTGACAGGGGTCAATCCGGTTTTGACCGGCTCAAACCGGTTTTGACCAGCTCAAACCACTCCAGACTGGCTAAAACCGGTTTTCAACGGCCCAAACTGGTTTTGACTGGATTACAGCGGGTCAAACCGGACCAGACCGGCTCAGACAGGCTCAAATTGGTTTCGACTGACTTCAACAAGACCAAACCGGCTCAATCCGGTTTTGACCGGCTCGAACCGGTTTTGACCAGCTCAAACCAGACAAACCAGACCAGACCCGCTCAAACCGGTTTTGACCTGCTCAAACCACACCAGACCGGCTGAAACCGGTTTTGACTGGCTAAAACCGGTTTTGACCAGATGAGACCGGATCAACCCGAATCAGACCGGCCCAGAACGGCTAAAATCAGATCAAACCGGACCAGACCGGCCCGGACCGCCTAAAACTGGGCCACAAAACGGTTTTGACTGGGGCAAACCAGACCAGTCTGGCTCAAACCGGTTGTGACTGACCTGAGCCGGTTTTGACCGGCGCAAACCAGACCAGACCGACTCAAACCAGACCAGACCGGTTCAAACCGGTTTTGACCGCCTCAAACCGGCTTTGACCTGCTAAAACCACACCAGACCGGCTGAAACCGGTTTTGACTGGCTATAACCAGTTTTGACCGGATGGGACCAGATCAAACCGAATCAGACCGGCCCAGACAAGCTAAAATCGGATCAAACAGGACCAGACCGGCCCAGACCACCTAAAACTGGGCCACAAACCGGTTTTGACCGGTGCAAACCAGACCAGACCGGCTCAAACCGGTTTTGACCGACCTGAGCCGGTTTTGACCTGCTCAAACCAGACCAGACCGGTTCAAACCAGTTTTCACTGCCTCAATCCGGTTTTGACTGGCTGAAACCGGTTTTGACCGGCTCAAACCACTCCAGACCAGGTAAAAGCGGTTTTCAGCGCTTTATACCGGTTTTGACCTGATTAGACCAGCTGAAACCAGACCAGACAGGCTCAAACCGGTTTTGACCGGCCTGAGCCGGTTTAGAACGGCGCAAACCACACCAGGGTGGCTCAAACTGGTCCAGAACGGCTCAAACCGGTTTTTGCCAGATGACAAGAACGGTTCAAACCGGTTTTGACTGCCTCAATCCGGTTTTGACCAGCTGAAACCGGTTTTGACTGGCTCAAACCACTCCAGACCGGGTAAAACCGGTTTTCAGCGGCTTAAACCGGTTTTTAAAGACTAGACCAGCTCAAACCAGAACAGACCGGTTCAATCCGGTTTTGACCAGCACAAACCGGTTTTGAACGGCTCGAACCGGTTTTGACCGGCTCAAACCACACCACACTGGCTGAAATCCGTTTTGACTGGCTAAAACCGGGTTTGACCAGATGAGACTGGATCAAACCGAATCAGACCAGCCCAGACCGGCTAAAATCGGATTAAACCGTACCCGACTGGCCCAGACTGCCTAAAACTGGGACACAAACCGGTTTTGACTGGTTCAAACCAGACCAGAGCGGCTCAAACCGGTTTTGACCGGCTCAAAGCGTTTTTGACCGGATCAAACCAGACTCTAACGGCCCAGATGAGCTGAAAGCGGATCAAGCAGGACCAGACCGGCCCAGACCGGCTGAAAGCGGGCCACAAAGCGGTTTTGACCGCCTGAAACCAGACCAGACAGGCTCAAACCAGTTTTGACCGATCTGAGCCGGTTTTGACCAGATCAAACCAGACCAGACCGGTTCAAAACGGTTTTGACTCCCTCAGTTCGGTTTTGACCAGCTGAAACCGGTTTTGACAGGCTCAAACCACTCCAGACCGGGTAAAACCGGTTTTTACCAGCTTAAAGCGGTTTTGACCTAATTAGACCAGCTCAAACCAGACCAGACCCGTTCAATCCAGTTTTGATTGGCAGATACCGGTTTTGAACGGCTCGAACCAGTTTTTTTTTTTTTTTTTTTTTGAGACGGAGACTTGCTCTGTAGCCCGGGCTGGAGTGCAGTGACCGGATCTCAGCTCACTGCAAGCTCCGCCTCCCGGGTTCACACAATTCTCCTGCCTCAGCCTCCCGAGTAGCTGGGACTACAGGCGCCCGCCACCTCGCCCGGCTAGTTTTTTTTTTTTTGTATTTTTAGTAGAGACGGGGTTTCACCGTGTTAGCCAGGATGGTCTCGATCACCTGACCTCGTGATCCGCCCATCTCGGCCTCCCTAAGTGCTGGGATTATAGGCTTGAGCCACCGCGCCCGGCCTTTCGAACCAGTTTTGACCGGCTCAAACCACACCACACCGGTTGAAACCGGTTTTTGACCAGCTAAAACCGGGTTTGACCCGATGAGACCGGATCAAACCGAATCAGACCGGCCCAGACAGGCTAAAATCGGATCAAAGCATACCCGACCGGCCCAGACTGCCTAAAACTGGGACACAAACCGGTTTTGACCGGTTCAAACCAGACCAGACCGGCTCAAACCGGTTTTGACCGGCTGAAAGTGGTTTTTGACCGGATCAAACCAGACTCTACCGGCCCAGATCAGCTGAAAGCGGATCAAACAGGACCAGAACGGCCAGACAAGCTGAAAGCGGGCCACAAAGCGGTTTTGACCGGATGAAACCAGACCAGACCGGCTCAAACCGGTTTTGACCAGCTCAAACCACTCCAGACCGGCTAAAACTGGTTTCAACGGCCCAAACCGGTTTAGACCTGATTAGACCAGATCAAACCGGACCAGACGGGCTCATACAGGCTCGAATCGGTTTTCACTGGCTTCAACGAGTCCAAACAAGCTCAAACCAGTTTTGATTGGCTCGAACCTGTTTTGACCGGCTCAAACCAGAGCAGACCGGCTCAAACCAGACCAGACCGGCTGAAACCGGTTTTGACCGGGTGAAACCGTTTTGACTGGGTCAATCCGTTTTGACCTGCTCAAACCACACCAGACCAGCTGAAAGCGGTTTTCACCGGATGAGACCGTATTAAAACGAACCAGAGTGGTCAAGACCAGCTAAAATCAGATCCAACCAGACCAGACCATCCCAGACCGCCTAAAACTGGGCCACAAACCGGTTTTGACCGGCTCAAACAAGACCAGACAGGTTCAAACCGGTTTTGACTGCCTCAATCCAGTTTGACTGGCTGAAACCGGTTTTGACCGGCTCAAACCACTCCAGACC
>NW_027328073.1:0-68329 GCF_047675955.1 Chlorocebus sabaeus | reverse complement strand
AGACAGGGTCCTAAAGCTTGCAGTTCATAAAATCCCATCGGTCTGCAAACATTTTTTTTTTCCTAAGGGAAGGGCAGTGAACGCTCTCATGCCAACAGCCTGCAGTATCTGACAAGTACAATCTGGTTTTTTTCCCTCTCACCTCTCACTGCTCCCAGCCTTGAGCCTTCTGTTCAAACCAGGCCTCATCCTCATCCCTAGCACCCCTGCCAACCCACCCTGCTCAGATTTGCCTTTAAGCTTTTGCTCCATCTGGAATCCTCTTGCCCTTTGAGGATCCAAAGCCTTTGTCCTTTCACATGACCAGTTCTCTGAGGAAACAGCCCTAGCTATTCCTGAGGCCCCCATTACTGCCTGACCAAGGGCTTTGGTGCACATACTGCCTGTGTGTCCATCCTCATGAACTCCAAATCTCCCCACTACTCCAGAGGACAAAGAAAACGAGACTGACAACGAAGTCTGAAGGAGAAAGGCAAGTATCTTTCTGCTGGACTGGCCCTCAAGACCTAGCACAAGTGAGTTTTTGGAGTTTTTTCCTGTGATTTTTGTGTTTATGTATATACTCACCTCTTTTCTGTGTCCACTTCACTGAAACACAAATCCACCACACCCATAAGGCCAACCCTGGGTTACTTTTTGAGCCTGCAGAGATTTCCCCCAACAGACAAAACTTCTAAGCCCCGGAAGTTCTCTGTTTTATATCTAGGATGTGAACTAAGACTCTGTGAGAGGGGTTCTGGTCTATATCACTCGGGGCTGCCTCCTTCAAGGGATGGTGAGAAGCCCCCTGAAATGAAATAAAATGGTTTCTCAGCCTCTTCCTTTTGAATTTCCCATTTCCTGCCTCAGGGCTCAACAAAGGACTTGTGTATGAGGGGGTGTGAGTGTGTGTACCATGGCAGGAGAAGGCACACAGGATCCTTGTTGTTCATTCACTTTTCCTGGGAGGAAAAAGCAGTGGGTGTCTACTCCCAGCAGTATTAGGGAGCAGTGGTGCAGACCCCTCGCCGTCTCTTTTCCCAGCTTGCTGGGAACGTATTTTACTCCAAGGCTGGTTAAGTAACCACAAAGTTGCATCTCTGGCTTCTCTGACTACCTCCCACTCTCCACTTGATGCCCACAAAAACAATGTGTTCAGCTGATGCTTGGGTAACATTGTACATATTCCTAGCAAGGACATTGGACATATTCCTTGCAGATAAGGAAGGTAGGATCCGTTCCTGACTCAGGAGGCTGATGTTTCATTCTAATAAAGCTCAAGGTTTCTCCTCGCCCACAGTCGTGCTTTGTGATAATCTGGCAACAGCCAAACCTCAGTCACTGCTTTGAATGGCCCTATCTCAGCATTTAAGAGCATTTTCCAGGGGCTGACCTTCATAAAGATTGGGTTTTCTTTGAGATCCTGTTAAAAAATGGAGTAAGCATTGTGGGCACATGCTCATCAGAACCCAGGGAACAAACTGTTGGCAAGGAGTGTAGTAGAGCCCACATACAGACCAAATGCATTAATTATGAATGGTTCTTATCTTGTGATTAAAACAGATCTGGCAGGCCTGGAACTTGGCAGCCCTTGGTTAGCTATTAGTTCTATGCTACTGTACCGGCTGGGCAGTCATAAAACTGTATCTCTTTGAAAAATGGTCCATCATGTAGAACAGCCTCCTCTGCACCCATTAGCTCAAATTGATATGACTTGATGGCCCAGTCTTGGGCTTCTCAGATGCTGGATTTAATTTCTGTCTGGAGCTTTAGGAAATCTGGCGGAAGGGACACAAGGGCTGCATGCAGTGAGGTAGGGTCAGAGGATGTATGCACCAGCCCCCACCTCCATCTACACCACTCCCCTTCCTGCTGGAAAGCATCCCTCTAGTTCATGTTGCCATTGTGTGCCCCCACTCTGTCAAGCCCTGTTAAGGAATTAACTACAAGTTGGGAGTTCATTGGTAAGATCCTGGGGCATGACTTGCAGGTGCAATCACAGCTTACTGCAGCCTCGACCTCCTGGGCTCAAATGATCCTCCCACCTCAGCCTTCCATGTAGCTGGAACTACAGGTGTTTGCCATCAATCCCGGGTAATTTTTTATACTTGTATATTGACAGGAGTCTCAAGGAGGCAAAAGCCCCCAAGGATGGAGGCCATAGTGCTGGGATAAGAACTCATAGGGTAGATATTTTTGGACTGAGTCTTATCAGAAGACACTGGGGGAATTTCAGGGATCAGAAGGGTGTGATTGGGAAAACAGGGGCAGAGCTTCCCAATGCCCCGGAAATCCCACCAAATAGACCACACTGTGTCTCCAATCAGATGGTGCCAATCTTTCTGCTCCACCCCAGCAGTAGTAGGCTTACGATATTGCTAGATAGCATTCGTGAAGTTCCAGATAGACCAAGTATTTTTGCGAGTTCATGAGCAGGCCCCTAGGGTAGTCTAGTTTGTGGTCTAGGTGAGAAGGCTGTTGCTAATGCTTGAATGGGCTTTTATTTGATTATTTGATTTAAATGTCTCAAACATGGAGCAAGGACCTAATCTATTGACAAAAACATGAATTTGGGAATCAAATCCAACTACTGCTCATTTATTCACCTTCAAAAGTTGAGCATTTTATATTGAGCATTAAATCTGTGCCAGGCACAGTGAAAAGCATTCATGTGACAGGTAGGTACAATTATATCCCCATTCTATAGAGATACAAACTGACGCTTGGGCATATTCATCTCGGTTGCACAGCTCTAAAGTAGTGGCGCTGGAATTAAAAACAGTGTAGCACAGAGCATAGGTTGTGAAGTCAGGCTGCAGGAATATTCATGTTCTTATAGATAGATGTGTAAAACTAAGGGATGTTTCTTTTCATAAGTGTTCTCTGGAGGAGCTCTCAGCCTCACGTGGGAAAATAGCTCTGTCACTCAGAGGAGAGCTTTAGGAGGAGGACACAGGCGTGGGTACCGTCAGCATATAGAAGGCAAGTGAAGCCAAGGGAGATGAGAGGAAGGGCCAGAAAGACTTGCTCCAGGTCACACGACCATCACGGACAGAGCCAAGCCCAGGCAAGAGCACTTCACCCATTGCCGTTTCCTTCAGCTGCAACTTCCATACCAAGAGGCGGCTCCATCCTTTCCTTGCCCCCTCAAAAATGGTAACATTTGTCTATTGCAGTGTGCAAGCTCACACCTTTCTCTCATATGGAGCTTTCAGGTCCTCATGTGCTTGTGCTTTCCTCCCTGGATCGGAGTGCATCTTCATGTGGTGTCCACATGTGTACGACAAAACTATCTCTCTGGGGCCGGGTGTGATGGCTCACACCTGTAATCCCAGCACTTTGGGAAACTGAGGCAGGCGGATCACTTGAGGTCAGGAATTTGAGACCAGCCTGGCCAACATGGTGAAACCCCATCTCTACTAAAAATACAAAGTTAGCCGGGTGTGGTGGTGCATGCCTGTAATCCCAGCTACTTGGGAGGCTAAGGCAGGAGAATCACTTGAACCTGGGAGGTAGAGGTTGCAGTGAGCCAAGATCAAGCCATTGCACACCAGCCTGGGCAACAAGAGCGAAACTCCGTCTTGGAAAACAAACAAACAAACAAACAAACAAACAAACAAAAAACACCTATCTCTCTGGAAAGAATATCATAATGGCGTATATGCTCTTTTCTGGGCCTTTGTTTCAGGGGACAAGAATCTTAAGCCAAAGGAACAAATCCCTAACAGTGGAATTTCAGGCATCAGCCAGCAGGTGGGTGGGTTAATAAAGAGAGATTGAGAGAAGGCACCGTTCTGCCACTCCTGAAATCATACACCTGGCTCTGAGTTTCAGTCCCCTGTTTGGAAACCATAGCTGGAAAAGTCTCAGCTGCCCCTGACATGGTCAAATGGAAAGTGCATGGGCTCTGGAGTCAGACTGTCTGGGGTCATGTTCTAGCTCTGCTACTTACTAGCTTTAGGACGTTTCATAAGTTACTCAATGCGTGGTGCCTCTGTTTTCTCATTCTATAAAACAAGATAAGAATAGTACATAATTCACAGGGTTCTTAGGTGGGTGAATCTGGATGACTTGAATACATATAAACACTTAGCAGAGTGTCTGTGTGCCGGGCACAATGGGAAGCACTTAATGAATAGTATCTAATCTTATCATTTCTCTGCTAAAGCTACCTCTTCTTTTAGGTCTCTTAACTAGGTAGGTCACTTTAGAGAAACTCAATTCAACTGGAATTATTGAGTGTCTGTTGTGTGCCTAGCACTGTGCTGGGGACACTGTGAGGAATACAGGAGAAATCTATGAAGGAAGAACTGTTCTCAAGGAGCTTTTTAGGCAGGGTGTTTTGAGCTTCCTCCAAGAGCCCAACTAGCAGCCACGTGGAGAGGCCCATGGCTCTTCCTTACATAGTAGCATAGCAAGGGGTTTAAACTCATGGGCTCTGCAATCAGGCAGGCACATCGTCTCTGCCTCCTGACTGAGGTGTGATGTTGGGAAAGATACACTACCTCCCTATTTCTCAGTTTCCTCATCTATAAAATGTGCAACATAATTACATCTTTATACATTGTGTGCCCATCAACACGGATTTATAATTATTGATTTATGCAATTGTCTTTTCAATCAGATAGGAAAAAAGGGAGTTTCAAAATACCTTAAAATCTTTAACATTTACCTTTAAATATTAAATTTACTGGTGTTCTTTTCTTTCTTCCTGTGGATTCAAACTACTATCTGGTGTCTTGTCATTTCAGCCTGAGAGGTTCCCTTTATCATTTCTTGTAGTGAAGATCTCTTAGCAACAAACTTTCACTTTTTGTCTAGCTGGGAATGCCTTCATTTCTCCTTTATTTTAAACAGCAGTTTGGTTGGGGATAGAATTTTTGGTTGACAGTTGTTTGCCTTTCAGCACTTTGAATATGTCATCACACTGGCTTCTGGTCTTCATGGTTTCTGATGAGAAATCAACTGTTAATTTTATTGGGGGTCTTTTGCGTGTGACGAGTCACTTCCCTCTTGCTGCTTATAAGATTCTCTTTGCCTATGGCTTGTCACAGTTTGATTATGACATATCTAGATATGGACATTTTTGAGTTTATCCTACTTGGAGTTAGTGGTGCTTTTTGACTGTGTAGGTTAATGTTTTTCATCAAATTTGGGGAGATTCTGCCTACTATTTCTTCAAACATTCTTTATACTCCTTTCTTCCTCTCCTCTCCTTCTGAATCTCCCATTAAGTGTACATTGTTATGCTGGATGGTGTCCCACAGATGTCTGAGGCTCTGACATTTTTCTTCATTCTTTTTTCTTTCTGTTTCTCACACTGGATAATATGAATATCTTCAAATTTGCTGATTCTTTCTTCTACCCATTCAAATCCGCCATTGAACATCTTTAGTGAATTTTTCCACTTTGGTTATTATATTTTTAATTCAAAAATTTCTATTTCGTTGTTTTAAAATAATTTCTATTTATATTTTCTATTGAGATATCACTCTCATATTTTAGTTCTTTAGACATGGTTTCCTTTCGCTCTTTGAACCTATTTGAAATAGTTGATTTAAATCTTTGTGTGAAAAGTCCAATGTCAGGCCTTTCTCAGGGACAGTTTCTATTGATTGTTTTCTTTTCCTGTGTATGGGCTATTTCTTTGCAGATCCCATATATTTTTTGTTGAAAACTGGGCATTTTGAATATTATAAGGTGGCATCCTGGAAATCAGATTCTCTGTCCTCCTGAGGGTTTGTTGTTGTTGCTGCTTGTTGTAGTAGTTATTTGTTTAGTGACATATTCTGTTTGAACTTCTACCAGAGTTGGCTGGCCCTATCTCATAGCTACAATTTGCAAAGTATAACTCCCCCTACTGTTTGCTTTGGCTGCCCCACAACTCTTTTGATGAAACTTAAAGCCAGTCATTAAGAGAAGCGAGATATAAATATGAAGCTTGTCTTGATGCCTCTTAGATCTTCACTGAGCAACCTCTGTTCAAGTAACTCATAAATTACAAGGCAAATCAGCATTCATTATCTGCCTTTATGTCAGAATGAGAAAAAATGAGAGATTTACATGGCATGCGAGAAGATCCCATTCCACTCTTCTATGAGGCGTTAAAGACTCCCTCTTAAGTGAAATAAGCCACAATCCAGAAGGAGAATGGAAATCCATGTCACTTGAGAGAGATGCCCCTAGCCCTTTCCTTCTACTTGCAAGCCTCCCTACTTTTGAGGGAGGGGGAGCACACCCCTGCTAACCGGAGTTGTCTAGGTCCTGTTGTGTTACCAGAGACAGGGGTGCCTATGTGAGGCTGTCTCTCCACAGCAAAGGAGGCAGCCTTAGGAAATTGGGAGGTAATCAGAGACTGGGCCAGAAGGACTGGTAACATAGCCTGAGGAGCATGGGCAGAGTTTCTCCAGCACAATGGGAATAAGGAGGAGGGAGAGAAAGGGGGAAAGGGAGATAGGCGATGGGATAAAATATGGTCAGTAAATTCTGTGACACTGGGGCAGGCTTAGATCAATGGGTAGTTTGCCTTTCCTGACTCCATATTTTCACCAGGAAGTTTTTTTTTTGTTTTGTTTTGTTTTGTAAGACAGAGTCTTGCTGTGTTACCAGGCTGGAGTGCAGTGGTATGATCTTGGCTTACTGCAACCTCCACCTTCTGGGTTCAAGCAATTCCCCTGCCTCAACCTCCCGAGTATCTGGGACTACAGGCACATACCACCATGCCCGGATAATTTTTTGTATTTTAGTGGAGTCAGGGTTTCACCATGTTGGCCAGGATGGTCTCGATCTCCTGACCTCATGATCCGCCCGCCTCGGCCTCCCAAAGTGCTGGGATTACAGTCGTGAGCCACAGCGCCTGGCCAGGAAGTTTTTAATATTGTTATTTTGTCCTTGAAATATTCCTTAAGCATCAACCTTATACATTCATTCAACAATTATGTACCAAGTGTCAGGCACTAGAAATACTGAGATGAATAAAACAGGTCCTGATTATAACGGAAAGTAATGTATAGACAATTACAGTAGTGTGAGAGCAGGAGTGTGACTGAGGGAAGGCCAGGGAGCTGGATCTGCAAGGAGACCCCTCACTCCAGCTTGGAGTAGGGGTAGGAAATAGAATTTGTAAGGCTTCTAGCAAGAGGTAGTACATGAGATGAATCTCTAACGTTAAAGCACAATAAATTTGTCAAGCATCATTGGCCAAAGAGAGTGTGCGAGGGTGCAAACATCCTAGCGAGAAGGAACAGAAGCCAGAAGGAGCTTCTGGTATATTCTGATACATTCTGAGATGGAAAAATAGCTTTGGAAGATGGACATAGGGTGTATGGAGGGTTCCAGAGGAGATTAGATTAGAAATTTAAATAAAGCCAGATCATGAAATGCCCTGCGTGATTTTTGTTTGTTTTGTTTTTTGAGACAGTCTCACTCCATCACCCAGGCTGGAGTGCAGTGGTGTGATTTCAGCTCACTGCAACCTCTGCCTCCTGGGTTCAAGCTATTCTCCTGCCTCAACCTCCCAAGTAGTGGGGATTACAGGCACCCGCCACCACACCCGGCTAATTTTTATATTTTTAGTAGAGACAGGGTTTCACCATGTTGGCCAGGCTGGTCTCAAACTCCTGACCTCAGGTGATCAACCCACCTGAGCCTCCCAAAGTGTTGGGATTACAGGCATGAGTCACTGTGCCTGGCATGCCCTGCATGTTTTAAGGAGGCATCTGGGCTTTATCTTGAAGGTATGAGGGAGTCAACAAAGGATTTCACAGGGGAATGACCTAGATAGTATAGTAAGGCAGTTAAGAGTGCAGAATCTATGTATCAGTGACGTTCAAAGTGTAGTTCAGGTACCAGCAGTCTCAGTGTCACTGGGAACTTGTTAAAAATGCAAATTCTTGGGCCCCGTTCTAGACCTACTGAATCAAAAACTAGAGATAGGCCCCAGTCATCTGTGTTTTAACAAGCTCTCCAGGTGATTCCAATGCGTGCTCAAGCTAGAGAACTACTTCCCTACACAGACCACCTAGGTTGGGAGCCTAGCTCTCTCACTATATAACCTTGGGCAAATTCTAAACTCCAGTGAAGAGAGGGGGTAAGGGGAGGGGACAGGAAGTGAGGGAACAGCCATGACACTAAACTAAGACCCACAGGCCATATAAACATTGTTGGTCATCCAGAAGGAATCTGAGTGACAGTGACATTCATGATAATAGCTCACAATTATTAAGAGCTTACTGCAGACCGGGTATTATTCTAAGAACTTTACAAATATTAATCTACTTAATTCTTACAACAACTTTATAATCCTATTTTTCAGCTGAGGAAACTGGGGCTCAGAAAGGTAAAAATATGGAGTGATGTGGAGAGATGTTTACAATTAAAGTGGGAATTGGTTTTTTTGTTTTGTTTTGTTTTGTTTTTGACACAGGGTCTCACTCTGTCACCCAGGCTGGAATGCAGTGGCACGATCACAGCTCACTGCAGCCTCGGCCTTCCAGGCTCCAGTCATCCTCCCACCTGCCTCCCAAGTAACTGGGACTACAGGCACACTCCACCATGCCCAGCTAATTTTTGTATTTTTTTGTAGACATGGGGTTTCGTCATCTTGCCTAGGTTGGTCTCGAATTCCTGGGCTCAAATGATCCTCCCACCTTGGCCTCCCAAAGTGCTGGGATTGCAGGCATGAGCCACTGCACCCAGCCAAGTTTTATTTTTATTGAAAGAAAAAACCCATAAATCATGTATATATGCATGGAAAAAGACTGGGAGGAAACAGCCCAACATACTCATTGTGGTGGTGCAATTGCAGGCATTTTTAATTTCTTTTTTGTAGTTATCTTTGTTTTCCAGAATTTCTATAAAAAGTTTATATTGCTTTTGTAATCAGGGAAAACAACCTTTTGAAAAAGAAAATCAATTGAACACGTGCACTTGAGGAAGATGTGAGCATCCTCTCAGTGCACAATGCAGACCCACAGAAAGAAAAATGCACGCTGCTTGTCACTATTTCATGCAAGAGGATTCTGAGGGACTTATCACATTGGCACGCAGTGAGGGAACTGGTGGAGGAGTTTCTCTCAGGTCTCAGAACTGGGAAGAGCTATAGTGATTTGCTTTTTATCTTATAGTCACTGTTACTCATGTAACTCAATGATCTTTCAACTTTTTTTTTTTTTTTTTTTTTTTTGCCTGAGACTTCCTTGAGATTTTTAAACTTTTTGTTTCAAAGTAATTTTAGATTTACATGAAAGTTGGAAAAAAATCAGTGCAGATAGATAGTTCCTTAACACCCTTCATCCAGCTTTCCCTAATGTTAACTGAGTTGACCATAGCACAGTTTCCAGATCAAAACTAGGAAATCCACAATGGTACAATAATATTGACTAAACCATCGAGTTTATTTACATTTCCCCAGTCTTTTCCACTAATGTCTTTTTTTCTGTTCCAGAAGTCAGTCTAGGATCCCACCTGATATCACATTGTCATGTCTCATTATCCTCCTTCAATTTGACAGTTCTTCAGTCTTTGTCTTTTGTGGCTTTGACACTTTGTAAGATCCTGGTCAGCTACTTTGTAAAATGTCCCTTGATTTAGATTTGTTTTATGTTTTTTTTCATGATTAGATTGAGGTTACAGGTTTTTTGAGGGAAATACCAGGGAAGTGATATTATGCCATTCTTAGCACTCCCTGATCTTTTAATAACTGTGTCCCCTTAAACATTTTTATCATGCAATTTTAAAATTATAAGCACAAATGGTTGCAAAGATGTTTATTTCCAATCTGTTGTAAATATCAGCATTTGAAATGCAATTACTTCACTCTTTTAAAAGTATTCAATGGAATCTAAATACCAAAGTCATTTTTACCCACCATTATTTTATTTTAAAATACATGAAGATCTTTTTTAAACATTTAACATTTTACTCCTTGAATCTGTATTTCTTGTCCACTTTCCCCAGATAATTTTATCTTAAGGTAATACATTTTTAGCTGGGAGTGGGGGCTCATGTCTGTAATCTCAGCACTTTGAAAGGCCAAGGCAGGAGGAGTGCTTGAGGCCAGGAGTCAAGACCACTCTGGGCAACATAGAGAGAGCCCTGTATCTACAAAAGAAAAATTTTGCAAAATCAACTAGGTGTGGTGGTGTGTGCCTACTGTCCCAGATACTCAGAGGCTGAGTTGGGAGGATCGCTTGAGCTTGAGAGGTTGAGGCTGCACTGAGCCATGATCCTGCTACTGCACTCCAGCCTGGATGACAAAGTGAGACCCTGTCTCAAAAAAAAAAAAATAATAAAGTAGTACATTTTTATACCTAAAAGGTAAGGCTTAAAATGCTCACCCTATGTGACTTCTCTGTAACAAAAAATATGCTTTATAAATTGAAATTGATTTATACTTGCTTTTTATCATAAAGCACTATTAGAATTATTATGATTATTATACACAGTGATCAAAACAAGTATATTTAAAGTTTTTTTTAAAAAAATTATTCCTTGTGAAAAGTAAATTTTTATTTAAATATCTCTCCTAATGAAATGAATGGGATTTTCTTTTCAGGTATCCAGGATAAATAACACTTATTGCTAGAGACAGTATTCAGCATCACATCTTTTTTTTTTTTTTTTTTTGAGACAAGGTCTCATGTTGCGCTGGCTGGACTCAAACTCCTGGGCTCAAACAGTCCTCGTGCCTTAGCCTCCTGAGTATCTTGGACTGTAGGCTCTCACCTTTCAGCATCAATTCTATTTCTAATTTTTTAATATATTTAAGGGCTGAATAAACTTGTTTATATAAGAAGAAGAAAATTTAAAAGTTTTGTTATAGCACTGTCATGTAATTCCATGAACCTCTGGGCTATAAACCAAAAATCAGAGTTATCTCCCTACAAAAATAACTTTTCCATTTTTTATTGAGATATAATTCGCATACCACAGAATGCACACCTTTAAACTATATGATTAGTGGTTTTATATATTTAGAAAGTGGTACAACTATCACTACTATTCAATTCCAGAATATTCTCATCATCCCCAAAAAGAAACTCGTTACATGTTAGCAGTCACTCCCCGTTTCCCCCTCGCCCCAACTCCTGGCAAAAATTAATCTTTCTGCCTCTGGATTTGCCCATTCTGGTCATTTCATGTAAGTGGAATCATGTAATATGTGGCCTTTTGTGTCTGGCTTATTTCACTTATTTCACTTTGCTGAATGTTTTCAAGGTTTATCCACATTGTAGCATGAATCAGTGCTTCATTCCTTTTTATATCTGTACAATATTCCATCGTATAGATACACCAGGTTTTCATTATCCATTCGTCAGCTGACGGACATTTGAGTTGTTTCCATCTTTTGGCTATCCGTGAATAGCAATGCTATAGACATTCATTTATGCCGAGTGCAATGACATGTGCCTGTAGTTTCAGCTACTCAGGAGACTGAGGCAGGAGGGTCATTTGAGCCCAGGAGTTCAAGCCCAGCCTGGGTAGCACAGAGAGATCTCATCTCTAAAATAATAAAAAGAACACATTGATTTACAAGGTTTTCAGTGGGCACATGTTTTCATTTCTCTTATTGGGTAGCATGGGAACTCTGTGTTTATAGATTTTTGAGGAAATGCCAGACATTCTCAAAATAGCTGCACCACTTTACATTCCCATCAGCAACGTATGAGCATTCCAATTCTTCCGCACCCTCACCAACACTTCCTTGTTATTATCTGCTTTTTTTTTTTTCTTTTTTCTTTTTTTTTTTTGAGATGGAGTCTTGCTGTGTCACCCAGGCTGGAGTGCACTGGCGCGATCTCGGCCCACTGCAACCTCTGCTCCCAGGTTCAAGCAATTCTCCTGCCTCAGCCTCCCGAGTAGCTGGGATTACAGGTGCATGCTACCATGCCTGGCTAATTTTTGTATTTTTAGTAGAGACGGGGTCTCATCATCTTGGCCAAACTCATCTTGAGCTTCTGACCTTGTGATCCACCCGCCTCGGCCTCCCAAAGTGCTGGGATTACAGATATGAGCCACCAAGCCTGGCCTGTCTTTTTTTAAAGAGACAAATTCTCACTCTGTTGCCAAGACTGGAGTGCAGTGGCAGCGATCATAGCTCACTGTAGCCTCAAAATCCTAGGCTCAAGCAATCCTCAGCCTCCCAAGTAGCTGGAACTACAAGGTGTGTGCCACCATACCTGGCTAATCTTTTAATTTTTTTTTCAGAGATGGGGTCTTGCTATGTTGCCCAAGCTGGCCTCAAACTCCTAGCCTCAAGTGATCCTCCTGCCCTAGCCTCCCAAAGCGCTGAGATTACAGGCGTGAGCCACCGTGCCCGGCCTGTCTTTTTGATTACAGACATCCTAATAGATGTCTTCACTAGGTATCTCTTTGTAGTTTTGATATGTCTTTCCTTAATGGCTAATGATGTTGAGCATCTTTTCATGTACTTATTGGCCATTTGTTTATCTTCTTTGGAGAAATACCTCTTCAGATTCTTTGCCCATTTTTAATTAGGTTATTTGTCTTTTTATCATTTAGTCATGAGAATTCTAGATACTCTAGATACAAGTCCATTATCAGATATATGACTTGCAAATATTCTCTCCCATTCTGCATGTTGCCTTTTCACTTTCTGGGTGGTTTAATTTGCAGTACAAAAGTGTTTCATGCTAGGAAGGCACAGTGGCCCATGCCTGTAATCCTAACACTTCGGGATGCTGAGGCAGGAGGATCACTTGAGCCCAGGAGTTTGAGAACCAGCTTGGGCAAGATAGTGAGAGCCCATCTCTACAAAAAATAAAAAAATATATATATTTAGCTGGGTGTGGTGGCACACTCCTGTGGTCCCAGCTACTAAGGTGGCTGAAGTGGAAGGATGGTTTGAGCCCAGGAGGTCAAGGCTGCATTGAGCTATGATTATGACACTGCACTCTAGCTTGGGTGACACAGCGATACCCTGTTTCAAAAAACAAAATAAAAGTGTTTCGTTTTCATATAATCCAATTTATCTCTTTTTTTTCCTTTGTCACTTGAGTGTTTGTTGTCCTGTTGTCCTAAGAATTTCTTACCTAATCCAAGGTGAGGAAGATTTACACTTATGTTTTCTTCTGAGTTTTAGTTTTAGTTGTTACACTTTTAGCTCTGGGTCTGTTGCATTACTGTGTACATTTTAAGATCAACATGTCAATTTCTGCCAAAAAAAAGCCAACTGAGATTTTACTAGAGATTACATTGAATCCGTAGAACAATTGGGGGAGTACTGCCATCTTAGCAATATTAAGTCTTCTAATCCATGAACAAGAAATGTCATTCCATTTACTAAGGTCTTCTTTATTCTCTGTCAATGGTGTTTTGTAGTTTTCAGTGTACAAGTTTTGCACTTCATCTGTTAAATTTATTTCTAATTAGTTTATTGTTTTATTGCAAATAGAATTGTTTTCTTAATTTGATTTTCAAGTTGTCCATTGTTAGTGCTTAGTCCTAGAATTGATTGTTGTGTTTTCTGGCATCCTGCAACCCTGCTGAACTTGATTATTAGCTCTAATAGATTTTTGTGGTTTCTTTAGGATTTTCTGACTGAGGTTATGGCACCTGCAAATAGAGATATTTTTACTTCTTCCTTTCCGATCTGGATGTCTTTAATTTTTTTATCTTGCCTATTTAGCCCAGCTAGAACTTCCAGTACAATATTGAATAGAAGTGGTAAGTGTGGACATTCTTGTATTGTTTTTGATCTTAGGTGGAAATCTTACAGTTTTATACCATTAAATTTGATGTTAGTTGTGGGTTTTTCATAGATGTTCTTTACCAGATTAAAAGTTACTTCCTATTTCTTGTTTATTGAGTGTTTTTTTGTTTGTTTGTTTTTCATTGAGACGGAGTCTTGCTCTGTCGCACAGGCTGGAGTGCAGTGGCACGACCTCAGCTCACTGCAACCTCCACCTCCTGGGTTCAAGCAATTCTCCCACCTCAGCCTCCTGAGTAGCTGGGATTACAGGCACCCGCCACCACACCCGGCTAATTTTTGTATTTTTAGTAGAGATGGGGTTTCACCATGTTGGCCAGGCTGGTCTCAAACTCCTGACCTCAAGTGATCCTCCCGCCTTGGCCTCCCAAAGTGCTGGGATTACAGGCCTCCCAAAGTGCTGGGATTACCCCTCGCCTGGCCTATTGAGTGCTTTTATCATGAAGGAATATTGAATTTTGTGAAAGACTTGTTCTGCGTCTATGGAGATGAACAGGTAGTTTTTTTTCTATTAATGCAGCATACTACATTGACTGATTTTCTTATGTTGAACCAACCTTGCATCCCTAGGAAAAATCTTATTTGGTCATTATGCATAATTCATTTTATTTGTTGTTGGATTCAGTTTTGTAGTATTTTGTTGAGAATTTTTGTATTTGTGTGATAAAATACATATAACATAAAATTCACCATTTCAACAATTTCAAAGTGTACAACTCAATGACGTTTGTTATGTTCACAATGTTGTGCAATACTTACCACTATGTAGTTTCAAGACATTTTCAGCATGACAAAAGGAAACCCCATACACACTAAGCCGTCATTCTCCCCTCCCCCTGGCAACCACTGATCTGCTTCCTGTCTCTATGTATTTGCCTGTTCTGAATATTTTTTGCCCAGGTGTGAGGTGAAAAGGGTTTGGGTGAAATATCCTCTATTTAGAAAATGACTATCACAAATTCTTTATCAGTCAGCAGTCAGTCAGCAGCCTGTCCAACACAATTATTCACAGGCCCCTTTTGAACCTCCTGCATTTGGCAAGAAAGGGAGGTGAGCATGGAAAAGGAAGAGGGCACTCTTTCAATTGTCTCCCCTCCTTCTGCTAGAGAAGGGGGGCTATGAGAAGAGGACTGCCCAGGATGACTCCAGGCAAAATATAAACATTTGTTTCTTTTGCCCTCAAATCTCCCCTTTCTGCTGCTATATCCAGGCCCTGGTGGCCTCAAGTAGCCAGGCCCTAGGATATCTCTAAGATCTCTTCCCTCCAGGCGGGGCTGCAGGCCCTGAGACTACTTTTATAATTGGTTTCCTGTTGGGTGTCCCTTGCTTGCAAGCCTTACTTAACTGGCCAGATGGCATCCACTTGCTTGAGCCACGTGCTCTTGTTTGCTAAGACCTCCCTAAGTTATCCTGTCCAATTTCCCTGAACGTGAGGAATGTCAAGCCCCAAAGCTGTAAAAATGGTGACTCACTGAAGTCCAAGAAGGAGGTACTTCTGGAGAGCAGGGTGATCTTTATGTACTTTTCAAGTAATGCCCATGGGCAAATTTGTTATTTGGTGAAGCAGGATCAGGGAGTGGGAAGAGAAAGGTGATACCCCCACCCTCACAGTACGCCTTACAGCCCACTCCACAGTTTTGTTAGGAGCTAAGTCTCTGGAGAGATTCTGGGGAATTTTTTTTTTTTTTTCTCCAGGGAGGCTTTCTGGCTTTCACTTCTCCAGACCCCAAGGACACTCCCAGATGCAAGGTGATGTCATTGGAGTGTTTTCAGATAGAGAATTTAAGACTTGCTCTGACCTCATGTGCTTTGTGTTTCCAGTTAAACTCAAACTTTCCAAGACTTGAGTTCATTTACCTTTAATCAAAATTCCCTTTCTGGGCTCCACTTCTAATTACACATGGGCCTCTAAGTCTTCTTGGCCATCAGGTACCAGTTGATCAAAAGTGTCACACATTTAGGTAGGGCCAGTGTGGCTGACATGCCCTTTGAAGTTCAAATAGGGTTGGAAATGAGTGCAATATTGCTCACATGATGTCAAATCTCACATGTTTGAAATAGAGTGTGTGACATTTGACAAATTCAAGCACATGGCGAGGCAGCTATTCTGCTTACAGAGCAAAGATTCCACTAAGGACTAGGGGAGTGACAGCTCATTGGGGCCTGCCTCTTTGTTGACAACAGACTCAGACTGGGGGCTCTTTGTGAGAATCAGAATGCTATTTCCAACCCTTAGGCAAGTAATGGGCTAATGAATGGCTCTAGAATTTTAGGAGACAGACCTCACTCTGGGGGACAGTCCCCACTAAAGGCAAAGGTCTTTCCTCACTCCCACATGTGTGGCTGATAAAAGCTACTTGTCTGGCTGGGTGCGGTGGCTCAAGCCTGTAATCCCAGCACTTTGGGAGGCTGAGGCTTGAGGTCCGGAGGTTGTAAACCACCCTGGCCAACATGGTGAAAACCTGTCTCTACTGAAAAGACAAAAATCAGTAGGGCTAATTTTTGGCATGCACCTATAATTCCAGCTACTCGGGAAGCAGAGGCAGGAGAATCCCTTGAACCCAGGAGGCAGACATTGCAGTGAGCCGAGATTGCACCACTGCACTCCAGCCTGGATGACAGAGCAAGACTCTGTCTCAAGAAAAAAGCTACTTGTCATATGTACGCAATGTAGTTCTCCTTGAAGACTACTCCAAATGGTTTGGGTTTGGCCATCTACCCAGAACGCACACGTACCCAGCATGCACACGTACCCAGCAGGTGCCTTCCTATTTCTACCATCTTTACCCATAGCAGGCCTTAGATTAAGCACTCTTTTTCACTGAGTCAGGTTTAGACCACAGAATCCTCAGGTCAGCACTCCCAGCAGCCTGGGCCAATTGCTTGGAGTTGGTATACAAGATAATGAAAATTGCCATCATTTTACTGAGGACTTATGGGTGAGATACTGGGTAAGTGCATTCCGTGCATTATCTCTTTTAATTCCCACAATAGTCTTGTTATGTACTATTATTCTCATTTTACAGACAAGGAACCAAGGCCAAGGGAAGGTAAGTAAACTTTCTCAAGGTCAAATTGGCAGAACTGGGCTGGAATTCTGGTCTGTTTGACTCCAGAGACTAACCTCTTAACCGTTACGCTATGCCAGTTCATTCACTCACTCAACTAGTGTTTAAAAATCGGCACAGATTCTGTGTTAGCATGGTTCTAGGCCCTGGGGATACAGCAGTCAGAAGATCTTTGCCCAGTAGAACATGACACTGTGTGGGCTTCTGGAGGAAGGCCCTCTGGGAATCAGTGACCTGACACTGGATAATACATCCATTTGCTAGCAGGATGAGGGATCTCAAAAATGTGGGAGCTCCATGCTTAAACACAGGGAGTATATGAAAAACTCAAGCCACAAGGCAAACAGGCAATGGCAAAGTTTCAGCTCAACCCTGACAGGGCTCTGTGTGCTTAGTATAGGCTATAGCCGATGCTCCAGTGTTTGAGAAGGATAACATGCCCTACTGATCTCTGTAACCCTGTGAAGGTCAACCACCCCAGGCCCTCCTAACCATAAGCCAACACTAAGTTTTTCAAGCATCCCAGGTCTGCCTGTCTTTTTTACCATTAGCAGCTGAATGTGTGAAGCTCCTGGTTCCCTGCAAGGAACCCTGGGGGTGGGTCACAGGTGGGGCTGAGCTCAGTCTTCCTATAGATACATTTCCCCCTTGTAAAGAGCAAAGGAGGCGATCAAAGGCCACCTGGGCCCACTTGCTTGCTAGAGAGACCCGGGGGAGCTGGAAAGGAAAGGGGAGGAGGGGACTGGGGCAGGCTGGAGCTGTGCTGTGATTGATTGGCTTGTTTTGCTCCTGCACTTCTGTTTACCCAGCTGGGCCTGCTGCTGCCCAGAGGACCAGCATGTGCGTGGCCACTCTGGCCGGCCTTTGGGGCAGTGTCAGAGTGAGCTGTGCACTCAGCCATCTCCTGGCAAAACTGAGGCAGGGAAGTTTGTGTTTTATGTCTGCAACTTTCCTGCCCCACTGGGCCTTCTCCCACCTCCAGGGGCACCCCTCCGTAACACACACCCCCCAGTCTCAGCCACAAAATTCTTCAGGTCTTCTTCCTCTTAGTGGAACCTAGTGTCACTCAGGTATCTAAGACACTAACAGGTAAATATCTGCCAACAGCCTCTAGCTTAATTCTTTTAGCATTTCAAAATGCCGGGCTTCTCGGTAATTAATTAGTCCATTCAAGGCAGATAAGAGCAGAGGGCCCCAGGAGAGGGAAACAAATAGCTTGTGAAAGAGCTACCGATCCAAGGACACAAATGAAGTCCCTGGTCTTCTAGGTCAGTCTTTCTGCTAATTGACAAACAAGGTTAAAACAAATCCCAGCATTTCAGTAATGCTGTCTGCTCGGTTTGAATAGCAGTAGCCCAAGGTAGAACGGTTTCAGAACTCAGTGTGTTGGGGGGGTGGGGGACCATGGGCAGGATTTGAAGATTTGAAGGACCCTTCCAAGTGCACGTGGCCAGTGGTTTGTGAGTGTTTAGAGCCAGCTCTACTTTTCTTAAAAACCAACCTAACCCCAAACTAGAAGCAAGTAGAGACTGGTGGCAAAGGGACCCTGGGCTTTGGGTAGGCACTAGAGTGGTGGTTTAGAGTGGGCTTTGGAGTCAGACAAGCCTGAGTGACAGTTTCAAATCTCAGCTCTGCTACTTATAACTGTTTGACTTTGGGCAAGTTACTTAGCTTTTCTGAGTCTCAGTATAACCTTCTGTCAAATGAGGATAACACCTACCTCAGTGCATTGTTGTGAGGATTACATGCCATAAAGTGTGCCAAGTGCTTAGCAACTGATCCATGTTATCAATATACATGGAGGGGTGTGATGATCAAAGACGATGATTGTGGAGAGAGGAGGATGGGATACCTCATTCTCTTCCTGAAATGTTCAGCACTTTGGGTGTGCATTCCTAATGTTTACACAGTTCAAAGGTGAGTTCAAAATGTGGAAACAACCCAAATGTCTATCGACAGATGACTGGATAAACAAAACATGGTACACACATGCAATGGAATACTATTCAGCCTTTAAAAGGAAGGAAATTCTGATGCATACTACAACACAGATGAACTTTGAGGACATTATGCTAAGTGAAATAAGCCAGTCACACAAAGACAAACACTGCATGATTCCACTTACATGAAGTTTCTAGGGTGGTTAAATTCATAGAAACAGACAGTTGAATGGGGATTGCCAGGGGCTGGGAAAGAGGGGAATGGGGAGCTAATGCTTGATGGGTACAGAGTTTCTGTCTGAGAAGATGAAAGTTCTGGAGATGGAGGGTGGCGCTGGTGGCACAACATTGCGAATGTACTGAATGCCACTGAATCGTACGCTTAAAATGGTTAAAATGGTAAACGGTAAATTGTATGTTACGTGTGTTTACTGCAATTTTGGATGGATTGGGAGTATATATATGAGAAAAGCCATGACAGGTCAGTGCCCTGGTGAAAGCCTGGGATTCTATTTTCCACTCCACTATGAGAAGGCAGCCAGTTTCCATACAGGGGAAGGGGAGAGAGAGAGGGAGAGGGATGGGGGGGATGGAGAGAGAGAGAGAAGCAGGAAAGGAGAGAGAGGAGAATGGCCTGGGCTGTCAGTGTAAAACAAAAAATACAAAAGTTGGAGGTTTTTCAGCTCTGAAAATGCAACAAGCAAGGAGAGTAGGCTCCATCCCTAGGTGAGCCCCAAAGCCCACTTGGGCCACAGCTATAGATAGCCTGGCTGGGAGACCACAAAAGGGAAGGAGGAGGTAATTTGGACTGGCCTGAGGTAAAAATTGCAGAGATTTGCAAGTGCAATCAGCTCTTCAACTCCCCACCACTTCCAAGGCAGAGTGGGTGGGACCAGCCTCTTCTCTTCCTCCAATCCCACTCCTTCCAGGCTACAAGGGGCCCCTCAAGGCTGCCCTTCTCATTCGGTTCCAGCTGCCTGATTTCCCTGGAGAGGAGGTTGTGGAGGTGGGGCTGCCAGTCCCTACATCCCTACCAGACCAACCTCTTCACGGGATCATCCGGACCCTGTACACGTGGACCCTGGCCGTGTAGACACACCTGAGTCCAGGAACGACACAAGCCGCAGGGATCCCAGCCTAGGCACGGAGGTAATTAGGCACGTCTTCTCTGCTCCTGAAGTAATGTTTATTTGTCTTTCAAATTCTGCCAACCAAAATGGCTTAGGCTGTGATTTACCATCACACCATTATGTCATACTTCCTTACTGCTTTTATGACCAAGAAAGACTCCAGGCACAGTAGCCATATTATGTCCCAGCGAACTCCTGCCCAAATTAAGTCACTGTTTCTGGTCCCTATCGCTGGTCAAATATGACATCTAAGGGTAATTGCTGTTTTAGGGGCACATTTTAAAGCAAATGCAAAAAATAATGAATGTACCTATTTTGTGACTGAAATTTGCATCTGTCTTTTTACCCTCTCCCGGCAAATATGTTTTATGTTTATTTAAACAGCCTTTAATAAAAATGTACAGCTGCAAAGCATCTTACTACTCAATGCTTTCTGGTTAAGAAAATTGCCCATAATCACAGTGGACTTTACTATTCGTAACAGAATATTATTTTTCATCGGTGCATGGCTGCAGCCCAATGTATGAGTGTTGCAAATGCAATGTGAGGCTTATCTGAGGTCGGAAGCTCTTCATTCATTCATTTATTCAATCCATCAACAGACTTTTTTGCGGACTTACCATATGGGGTTTGGGACCTTTGGGGAACGGGGGAAAAGCATCGGCAGAGGCGTGAGAGAGCAGGTCACTGATAGGACAAGGGTAGCCATTGTCAACCACAGTTGATGTATTGTGATTGGCTGGAAAGTGTGACACAAATAATTTGTTACTGATAATAGTTAATGTACCTGAGTTGCTGAATAATTTACTTTAGTTGTAAGTTAGAGTGGATTCAAGGTTATCTTTATAATAATAGCATCACTCTCACCTGCTTGCATTTCAGTTTGTTTTAATGAGAGTTAGAGAAAAGGGTCCAATTAATAGTTGCCATGCCAAGTGGATTCCCCAAGGACACTCATGGGAGTGTGTCATGCATGTGCACATCATCTGTCAGTTATAACATAGTTTAGGATTGTCAGAGTGGCCTACAAGGTGTGTGTTATGTGTGAGAGTGGAGAGAGATGAACCTGGAGAGGCAGGATGGGTAGATGTGACTTTTCAGAGCTTGAGTAAACACAGTTTCAGCTGGATTGGCCCCCAAATTTTGCAGATCTAATTGTCAGTAATGCAGAGCTACTGCTTGTTTATCGGGTTCCAGTATTTCCCCAAGTACAGAGATGTGATCTTAGGTAAAGTAGCGACTGTCAACCCATGCTTGTGAATTTGACCTGTCTTGGAGAACCTGTAATTATACTTCTCAGAATCAAGTACTTCTAGCACTGGCTGTGTTGCACGTTCAGCTTCTTAGAAATGAGAATGTGACCCAAGAGGTAGCTTCCAGGTTAGGTTTCATGGAGTGATTGTGCTGGGACCACATTTATCTGTCTTGAAAAACAGATGGAAATTCTCAGTCATGAGTCAAACTAGAAAAAGGAACTTACTAATATTGAATTTGATATGCTATTTCTACTGGGAAGCCAGATGGGGTATGGGGAGCTGTTGGGGTACAGAGAAGGAGTGTCTGCTTTTCCTTACCTTTCCAATATAAAATGGATTTCTAGAATTAACCAGGAGATATTGGAAATGACACCTTTCCTGAAAATGTAATAAATTATGGGCTTGGTGTTCTGGTTTGAAGGGTACTAGAACTCTTTCCCTGCCCCAAAAGTACTCTCCCACTGCTGCTTGATTTTCTAATATTAGAAATTGTGGTAGAATCCCTTTTTATGTGTTTACAAACTATGCCTTGCTCTGTTTAACTAGTTTTCATTTTCTTTTTCAAATGTATGCTGCAGGAAAAGACGATAGTTCTTTTAAAAATAAGAAGTACATTCAAGAATGAGCTGGAAGCCTGCTGGAATTGTTAAGGAAACCAATTGTGTGTAGATGCGACCTCAGTAATTAATCAGTGAACATCTAGCAGCCAAATATCTGATGGGAGGGAGGAGGCCCTCTCCTTAGAGAGAGGGAAAATGACTACTCCCTTCTGATTGAAAAAGCACCATCCCAGACCTTCTTGCTGCTGACATGCAGATGTACATCTGGCTGTAATCTCTCACTCCCTGCTAGCCTTTGCCAAACTGTGTGGAACAGAAATCCAGTTTCTCCTCCATGTAAAGCAACAGAGAGAAATTGAATAGTTAGATAGTTAACATTCTGAGCACTGGCTAGGAAAAGGAACATGCCCAAAGCAATAAAAAGACTCTCACTTAAAAAACTGTGGCTGAAGAAAGATTTGAGCAGTTTAAACAACTGGTGGAGTTGATTGGGGTGAAGGGAGTAGAAGTCTCAAAGCCACAGACAAGCCTTGATACTCTGCAGACAAGCTAAGAAATATCTAAATTGTGTGAAATCTACTCAAGGCTGATGAATAAGATAGAATAAGAGCTTGATAATATTTGAAGGAATTTATTTGCACTTAAATGTCTGTGTTTCTATAAATCTTGCTCTAAATTTTATTTTATGTGGTGTTGTTTTAAAAAAACAGAGTTATTTATAAAGAATGAAAGCATAATTGAGTGGGGAAGTGTGCTCTGTTCCCTCTCTCCGAGCTGTCCAACCTAAGGGAAGCCTATCATTCTGTCAAAGTGGTGGTAACTCAATCAAATTGCAGGACTAATACATAGAAGGAAAATGATGCCCTTTGAAGCTTTACCTTGGAAACCCACACTTCATAAATGACAACAAATCCAACAGTGCCTCAACTTTTGGATTAAATATTGCAGCCTTCTTTAAAAATAAAAAATGCCTCTGGGTAGGTTAACATATAGAGTTATTAGTATCTTAGTACAGTGGTTTCCCAAACTGAGTATTTAACACACCTTTCATTTATATTGAGAACTTTTTAAATACAGAAAAGTGCAGAGAAGAATATAGCAAACACTTGTGTTCTCACCATGCAGAGGAGAAATATACTACTGTATTTACTTTGTCTTCCATTCTTTTTAAATTAAAAAAAAAAGTGCTACAGGAAAAGTTGAGGCCCCCTTTATCTCCTGCCTCCAGTCAACTGATTTTCATTAATTTGGTATGTTTTCTTCCACTATGATATACTTTTGTATTTTTTTTAAACTTAGCATTATTTTCTTGAGATCAGTCCATGTGGGTGCCTATTGGTCTAGTTCATTCTTACTGCTGAACAGTAACCTATAGTACAACCACGGCACAGTTAATTTATTCATTCCTCCTTTGGCGGATATTTATTTCCAAATTTTTAGTATTAGAAACAAACAACTTGCAGTAAACACTGAGGTATGTGTGTCTTTGCACGCTGGATTGGAATTTCTCTAGAGTATGTACCTTTTAGAAGGTAAGATTTCTGGGTTAAAGACTAAACACACTTTTAGTTTTTCTGGGTCCTGGCAGGTTGCTCTCCAATGTGGCTCTACCGAATAACAGTCTCATGAGTTGTGTATGAGCTCCCATGACACCATACCATTGACAACTTTTGGGTTTTAATTTTTGCTTGTCTGATGAGTAAAGACAGTATCTTGTTTTGTTGTTGTTTTTATTTCCTTGAGTACTAGTGGGGTTAAGTATCTTTGCATATATTTCTAGACCATTCCAGTGTCTTCTGCCAGTTGTCTGTTGGTATTCTTTGCCCCTTTTTCCATTGTGTTGATTGCCTTTTAAAATTGACTTATAGCATTTGTTTTATGTCTTTTTTGACTGTTCCTTTTTCAATTATATGTGTGGCAAGCATCTTCTCCCACTATATGGCTTATCCTTAACTTTATACTGTCATTTTTTCTTATAGACATTATAATGTTTAATGTGGTCACATTTATCAGTCTTTTCTATTGAAATTTATAAGTTTTGTGTGTGTGACTAACGAATTCTTCTATTCTGAGGTCATAAAGGTATTCTATATTTGCATCACAATGTTGTAAAATTGTGCTTTTAACAGTTAGGTCTTTAATTCATTTTGAATTGATTTTTATGTAGGGTTTGAATAAGTTATCTAATTGTATCTTTTATCACATGGATACTTTCAATATCATTTATTAAATAGTCTATATCATATCCTCCATGATTTATAATCAATCTCTGTCCTTTACCTAGTTCTCATAGACTTATCTGAGTTGTTTGTAGGCCCTTTTTATATTCCACTGGTCTATTTGTTTATCCATCTGCCAATACTATATTGTTTTATTTTTTATTTTTTGAGATGGAGTCTCACTCTGTCTCCCAGGCTGGAGTACAGTGGCATGATCCCGGGTTCAAGTGAATCTCCTGTCTCAGGCTCCCTGGTAGCTGGGACTACAAGTGCAAGCCACCACATCTGCCTAATTTTAGTATTTTTAGTAGAAACGGGGTTTCACCATTTTGGCCAGGCTGGTCTCAAACTCCTGACCTCAAGTGATCCGACCGCCTTGGCCTCCCACAGTTCTCAGATTATAGGCATGAGCCACTGCGCCTGGCCTATGTTGTTTTAATTGCCATGACATTATAATAAGCCTTAACAATGTGTCCTTCACTTCACAATTGTCTTCTTCACAATTGTCTTGTATATTCTTGATGCCTTACTATTCTGTTAAAATCTTATTCTCTGTGTAAATCTTCTGTGTAAATTAGCTTGTCAAAATCCAGAAAAATCCTGTTGTGATTTTGGTTGAACTTGCATGAATTTATAGACCAATTTAAAGAAAATTACCATATTTGCGTTGAGCCTTCCCATACATGAACATGGTATGTATCTCCTTTTTGAGGTTACTTTATTCTAAACTTTTTATTTCAATATAATTATAGATTCATGGGAAGATGCAAATATGGTACAGAGAGGCCCCCTGTGCCATTCACTTATTTTCTCCCATGATTATATTTTACATAACTAGAGTACAGTATCAAAACTAGGATTTCGACATTGGTACAATATGTGTGTATATAATTCTATGCCATTTTTATCACAGGTGTAGATTTGTACAAGATACAGAAGACCAGGTGTGGTGGCTCACACCTGTAATCCCAGCACTTTGGGAGGCCGAGGCAGGCGGATCACCTGAGGTCAGGAGTTCGAGACCAGCCTGACCAACATGGGGAAACCCTTTCTTTACTAAAAATACAAAATTAGTCAGGTGTAGTGGCACATGCCTGTAATCCCAGCTACTCGGGGGGCTGAGGCAGAATTGCTTGAACCTGGGAGGCGGGGTTGCTGTGAGCTGAGATCACGCCGTTGCACTCCAGCCTGTGTAACAAGCGTGAAACTCCGTCTAAAAAAAAAAAAAAGATACAGAATTATTCCATCATCACAAAGATGTCCCTCATGCTACCTTTATGGTTACACCCACCCCACCCTATCTCTAACCCCCAGAAATCACTAATCTCGTCTTCATCTTACAATTTTGTCATTTCAAGAATGTTATATAAGTGGAATACGGTATGTGATTTTTTGAGATTACCTTTCTTCATTCCCTGGAGATTCATGCAAGTTGCTGTGTGTGTCAATAGTTACTCCTTTTTATTGCCGAGTCTGCTAGTGATGAATTCTGTTAGTTTTCCTTCATCTGAGTATGTCTTGATTTCCCCTTCATTTTGAAGAATATTTTTGCTGGGTGTAGAATTCTGTGCTGGCAGTTCTTTTCTTTCATGGTGTGGATGTACTATAGTTGGTTGAACCCATTCACTTGTTGAGAGACGTTTTAGTTGTTTCTGGTTTGAGTGTTTTCTGTTTGTTCTTTCTGTTTTTTATTTCTCTATTTTCATTTTCTTGCCTTCCTGTGTGTTACTTGAATATTTTTTAGAATTCTATTTTGATTAATCTACAGGATTTTTAGAGTTATCACTTTGTGTCTCTTTCTTTGTGGTTGCTCTAGGTCTAACACGACATACACATAACTTATTACAATCTACTGGTATCATCATTTTACCAGTTAAAGTATAGCAACTTTATTCCTTTACTCTCCCCAGGTTATAATTAAGTATTTTGTTTATGTACATTGAGGAAACTATCAGACAATGTTTTACTTTTTGCTTTAACCATCAAACATAATTTTAAAAAATCAATAGAAGAGGACAGCCTATTGTATTTATCCATATTTTTTGTTCTTTCTTTGTTCTTTCTCATTCCTGATGCTCAAAGTTTCTTCTATCACTTATTTCTGTTTGGAGAACTTCCTTCGGCCATTCTTTAAATGTTAGTTTGCTATCACAAGGACAGAAAACCAAACACCACATGTTCTCACTCATAGGTGGGAATTGAACAATGAGAACATTTGGACATAGTGCGGGGAAAATCACACACCAGGGCCTGTCGGGGGGTGGGGGGCTGGGAGAGTGATAGCATTAGGAGAAATGCCTAATATAAATGACAAGTTGATGGGTGCAGCAAACCAATATGGCACATGTATACCTATATAACAAATCTGCACGTTGTGCACATGTACCCTAGAACTTAAAGTATAATTTTAAAAAATGTTAGTTTGATAGTGACAAATTCTGTTAGTGTTCCTGAATCTAAGGATGTCTCGATTTTCCCTTCATTAAGAAGGATATTTTTGTTGGTTGTAGAATTCTGTGCTGGCAGTTCTTTTCTTTCAGTACTTAAAAAATATGTCACTTCCTTGTAACCTCCACAGATTTTGATGAGAAATCTACAGTCACAGGGATTATTCTTCCCTTATAGTAAGGTATAGTTTATCTCTGGCTGCTTTTAAGATTTTTTTTTCTTTGTTGTTATCAGAAATTTGACCATGATGTGTTTTGGCCTGGATTTCTTTGGGTTTAACCTATTTGGGATTTACTCCATTTTTTGAACCTGTAGGTTTGTCTTTTGCCAAATTTGAGTAAATTTCAGCCACTATTTGTTTGAATACATCTTCAACCTCACCTTTTATTCCCTCTCCTTCTGTGACTCTGATGACATGAATGCTTTGTTATAGTCCCACGGATCCCTGAGGCTCTGTTCATATATATTTTTCAGTCTACTTTCTCTTTGTTGTTTGTCCTTGGTAATTTCTATTTTTGTATCTTCAAGTTTACTGCTTCTTTTCTCTATCTCCTCCATTTTGCTATTGGACCCATCCATTGAAGTTTTAAAATTTTGGTTGTTTTCTCATTCTAAAATTTCCATTTGGTTTTTCTTTATATCTCCTGTTTTCTTTGCTGAGATTTTTTGCCCTTTGTTTCAAGTGCATTTATAATTACTTGTTCAAAGGTTCTTATGATGGCTGCTTTAAAATCGTTGATAGGTAATTGTAATATCTGTGTCATTTCAGTCTTGGCATCTGTTGAATGTCTTTTCTCATTCAAACTGAGATTTTCCTGGCTTTTGGTATTATAAGTGATTTTTTATTCAACTTTGACATTTTGGGTATTGCATTATGAGACTGGTTCTTATTGAAATCTTCTGTTTTAGCAGGCCTCCTCTGACACTGCTCCAGTGGTGGAAGAAGAGGCACCACCTCATTACTGCCAGCTGGAGATGGACGTACAACTAACTCCCTATGTGGTCCCTACTGTCACTGTGGAGAGGGGATTTATTACAGTCCCAGCTTCCCACTTGGCCCTCTCCAACACACCACACTGGCTAGGTGATTGGGATACTTCCTTACCGCCTAGGGAGGGGAAAAGTCAGCCCCCCCACTCAGCCTTTGCTGGCATGAATAGGAGTGGTTTTTTTTTCTGTAGATATTTGCCGGGAGTAGAGAGCAGTTATTGTTGTAGGTGTTCTGTTCTATACGGTTGTTCTTTTTCTGATACATTGACTAACGAGAACAGGCTTATGTTGGGGATTTTTTTTGTCTGTGCTTGTTGGTATTACTGGGTTGCTAGCTTCTCTAGCACCCAGTCTGGGATATATGAGGCAAAAAGGGAACAGAAGAAACTCACCAATACATTGCCTCAGTTCCCAAGGTCCCTAACCAGTCTGCCCTTTTTTCTCTACCTCTCAGAGACATCTTATGTCTGCCTTATGCATAATGTTCAGGGTTTCTAGCCGTACTTGGCAGAAAGAGTAGGGAAAAGTACTTTTATTTCATCTTGTCTTGAAACTGAAGTATAAGATCTTTTATGACTTTCAAAAATTTTAATAATTTTCTCCATAAAGGTCTTATACAACTGTTGTGTGTGTGTATATATATACTATGTTGTTAACAGTGTTAATTCAGTGAATGGAAATGGTTACCACTCTGTAATGCATGTAATAAAGCACTTACATATACTTGTTTACAAGCTGTTTCTTGGAATGCTACTCACACACTGCTCACACTCCTAGCTCTTTGCTAATAATATGTATTTTGGATGACATCACTCCTCTTTAAGAATTACATATTCTAATTTATTGTTTCTGGTATATTGAAATGGTACTGATTTTTTTCATATTAATATATCCAGCACTTTTGTTGAATGCTCTTATTAGTTCTAACAGTTTCTAGATACTCTCGGGTTTTTTTTTTTTTTTTTTTTTTTTTTTTTTTTTTTTTTTTTTTGAGATAGAGTCTTGGTTTGTCACCAGGCTGGAGTCCAGTGTTGCGATCTTGGCTCACTGCAACCTCTGCCTCCTGGGTTCAAGCAATTCTCTGCCTCAGCCTCCTGAGTAACTGGGATTGTAGGCACCTGCCACCACACCCGACTAATTTTTTGTATTTGTAGTAGAGACGGGGTTTCACCATCTTGGCCAGGCTGGTCTTGAACTGCTGACCTCATGATCCACCCGCCTCGGCCTCCCAAAGTGCTGGGATTACAGGCGTGAGCCACTGCATCTGGCCGATTCTCTTGCATTTTCTGTATAGGCAACATATCATCTGCAATTATGATGATTTTTTCCTTTTTCTAATATATATAAAATACATATATATATTTTATATATTTGTATGTATATATATTTATTTTATTTATTTATTTATTTTAAGTTGGAGTCTCACTTTGTTGCCCAGGCTGGAGTGCAGTGCCATGATCTCAGCTCACTGCAACTTCCACCTCCCAGGTTCCAGTGATTCTCCTGCCTCAGCCTCCTGAGTATCTGGGATTACAGGCACACACCACCACACCCGGCTAATTTTTGTATTGTTTTAGTAGAGACGGGGTTTCACCATGTTGGTCAGGCTGGTCTCAAACTCCTGCCCTCATGATCTGCCCACCTCGGTCTCCCAAAGTGCTGGGATTACAGGTGTGAGCCACTGCGCCTGGCCATATATATATATATTTTTAATATGTTTAATACTTTGTCATATTTCATATAATATATAATATATAATTATATATAAATATATATTAAAGTACATATTCTACTTTAATATGTTTGTATTGTGATTTCTATTATGCTTAGATTTATTTTTTCATTTCATTTTATATATCTATTACTGTGTTTTATTTTTTGTTGTTGTTATTTTATTTTATTTTTTTTGAGATGCAGTCTCGCTCTGTTGCCCAGGCTGGAGTGCAATGTTGCAATCTCAGCTCACTGTAACCTCCGCCTCCCGGGTTCAAGTGATTCTCCTTCCTCAGCCTCCTGAGTAGCTGGGATTACAGGCATGCGCCACCACACCCAGCTAATTTTCATATTTTTATAGAGAGGGAGTTTCACCATATTGGCCAGGCTGGTCTCGAATTCCTGTCCTCAAGTGATCTGCCCACCTCAGCCTCCCAAAGTGCTGGGATTACAGGTGTGAGCCACTACACCCAGCCTATATTTCTATTACTATGTTTTACATTGCTTCCTTTTTATTCTTTTCTGCCTTGATTGAGTTGATGAATTTTTTTATTTCCCTTCCTTCTTCTGAAATTTTGGAAGTTGTATTTCTGTTAATTTAGTGATCACCTTTAAAATTTTACATACACCCACGGACTGCATACACACAAAAATTCAAGTTAATGTGTATATTAACTTGAATTTTTGTGCAGTCCGTGGGTGTATGTAAAAATTTTAAAGGTATTAACCAGAGAGAAAAAACAGATTGCATAGAGATATATCTCCATTTAGAGATATAGAGATATATTTCTATTTATCCTTTGAGTAATAAAATAAGCTAAATATGTTTTAACTCTAATCTTCTACTTTCTATCTTAAGTGGTACTATTGGGCAATATTTGGGTGCCATTTTCCTCTTCAATACCCCGCAGAATAGGTCATTGTAACCTTATTATTATTGGGATTCTTTTTTTAAGAAAAAACAGCTTTATTGAGATATCAATTATCACCATTTTGGAACATCATCATCTCAAAAGAAACCCTATTTTTTACAGTTGAGGTTTATTTAAATTTATCTATGTGCTTACCAAGTTTTTTGCTCCATTGTTTCTTGAACTCCAGACCTTTATTTTAGGTTCAATTTTCTTCTTGACGTACATCATTTAATATTTTTTTATTGAAGGCTTATCACTGACAAACTCTCATAGTCTTTGTTTAAAAGATCTCATTTTAATTGCCCTCAGTTGTGAATGTTAACTTCTCTACGTAAAATTCTAAGTTAATGGGTATTTTCCCTCAACTTTGTAAACATTATTCCATTGTTTTCTGAGTTCTATTGTTGCTGATGGGAAGTGTATTATTTATTATCTATTGTCAGTCTATTTTTTAATGTTAGTTTTTGAATGCCATCTGTCTTTTCTCTCTGGTTAAGAGTTTTCTGTTTGTTTTCACTAAGATTTGTCTAGGTTTGCATTTATTTTTATTCATCGTAGGATCTGGGCTTCTTCAATCTGAGTTCTTATTATTTTGCATTAGACTACATTCATAATACATTGCTTTCAATTTACAGTTTCTATTTTTAAATAGTGGATCAAGATCTAAAGACAGTAACCATAGCAGCCTTCCCATCATTGTTATTTCCCTCTATCTTTTATGGCCATCTTGCCTATACACAATTTAACACCTTTTTTTTTGGTTGTGTTCTTTTCTATTATGCCTCTCTAAAGTATTCAACTTTCTTAGAAATAACTCGTCATTTTCATACCCATATATCATCTGTTTACAGAATATTTATTTAAATTACATAGCAAAACTATCATAAACAAGATTAGGAACAAATACAATTGACTATTGGTAAATATCCAACTTAACTGGTGTGAGCAAAAGTGCATGGGGTGTATTAGAGAATGGTCTACTAGCTTCAAGCATTCACAATGTTTTCTAAATAATTTCAACTTGTGTTTTAGATTCAGGGGGTACATATGCAGGTTTGTTGCGTGGGTATATTGCGTGATGCTGAGGTTTGGGATACAGATGATCCCATCACCCAGGTAGTAAGCATAGAACCCAACAAGTTTTCAGCCCTTGCCCCCCTCTCTTCCTACCCCCTCTAGTAGTCTGCAGTGTCCATTGTTGCCATCTTTATGTCCATGTGTACCCAATGTTTAGCTCCTACTTATAAGTGAGAACATGCGGTTTTTGGTTTTCTGTCCCTGCATTCATTCACTTAGGATAATGGTACCTCCAGCTGCATCCATGTTGCTGCAAAGGACATTATTTGTTTCCTTTTATATGGCTGCATAGTATTCCATGGTATATATGTACCACATTTTCTTTATCCAATCTACCACAGATGGGCACCTAGGTTGATTGCATGTATTTGCTATTGTGAATAGTGCTGCAATGAACATGCAAGTGCATGTGTCATTTTGGTAGAACATTTAGTTTTCTTTTGGGTATGTACTCATTAATGGGATTGCTGGACAAATGGTAGTTCTGTCTTAAGTTCTCTGAGAAATCTCCAAACTGCTTTCCACAGTGACTGAACTAATTTGCATCCCCACCAACAGTGTATAAGTGTTCCCTTTTCTCCACAGTCTCACCAGCATCTGTTATTTTTTAAATTTTTAATTAATAGCCATTCTGACTGGTGTCAGATGGTATTTCATTGTGTGTGTTTGTTTTTGAGACAGAGTCTCACTCCCTCACCCAGGCTGGAGTGCAATGGCACAATCTTGGCTCACTGCAACCTCTGCCTCCTGGGCTCAAGCAATTCTCTTGACTTAGCCCCCCAAGTAGCTGCAATTACAGGTGTGTGCTACCACCCCAGCTAATTTTTGTATATTCGGTAGAGACTGTGTTTCACCATGTTGACCAGGCTGGTCTCAAACTCCTGACCTCAAGTGATCTGCCTTTCTTGGACTCCCAAAGTTCTGGGATTACAGGTGTGAGCCACTGTGCCTGGTCTCATTGTGGTTTTGATTTGCATCTCTCCAGTGATTAGTGATGTGGAGCATTTTTTCAAATATTTGTTGGCCGCTTGTATGTCTTCTTTTGAGATGTGCCTGCTCATGTTTTTGCCCACTTTTTAATGGGGTTATTTGTTTTTTGCTTGTTGAATTGTTTAAATTCCTTATAGATTCTGGGTATTAGACCTTCGTTGGATGCATAGTGTGTGAATGTTTTCTCCCATTCTATATGTTGTCTGTTTACTCTGTGGATAGTTTCTTTTGCTGTGTAGAAGCTCTTTTGTTTAATTGGGTCCCACTTGTCAATTTCTGTTTTTGTTGCAATTGCTTTTGAGGAATTAGTCATAAATTCTTTCCCAAGGCAGATGTCCAGAATGATGTTTCCTAGATTTTCTTCTAGGATTTTTACAGTATGTGGTCTTGCATTTAAATCTTTGATCCATCTTGAGTTAATTTTTGTATACGGTAAAAGGTAGGGGTCCAGTTTCATTCTGCATATGGTTAGACAGTTATCCCAGCACCATTTATTGAATAGGGATTCCTTTCCCCATTGCTTATTTTTGTTAACTTTGTCAAAAATTAGATGGCTGTACCTGTGTGACTTTATTTCTAGGTTCTCTATTCTGTTCCATTGATCTATGTGTCTGTTTTTGTACCAGTACCATGCTGTTTTGATTACTGTAGCCTTATAGTATAGTTTGAAGTTGTGTAATGTGATATCTCTGGCTTTATCCTTTTTGTGTAGGATTGCTTTGGCTATTTGGGCTCTTTTTTGGTTCCATGTGAACTTTAGAATTTTTTTTCTAATTATGATGAAATATGACATTGTTAATTTGACAGGAATAATGCTTAATCTGTAGATTCATTTGGGCAACATGGAAATTTTAAAGATATTGATTTTTCCAATCCTGAGTATAGTATGTTTTTCTATTAGTTTGAGTCATCTATAATTTCTTTCAGCAGTGTTTTGTAGTTCTCATTGTGGAGATCTTTCATGTCCCTGGTTAGATGTATTCCTAGGTATTTTATTTTTTGTGGCTATTGTAAATGAAATTGCATTCTTGAATTAGCTCTTAGCTTGGACATTATTGGTGTATAGAAATGCTACTGATATTTGTACACTGATTTTGGATCCTGAAACTTTGCTGAAGTCTTTTATCAGTTCCAGGAGACTTTTAGTGGACTCTTTAGGGTTTTGTAGGTATAGAATCATATTGTCAGTGAAGAGAGATAGTTTGACTTCTTTTCCTATTTGGATGCCATTTATTTCTTTCTCTTGCCTGATTGTTCTGGCCAAGACTTCCTCAAGCATTCATAATATCATACAATGTATTTTACAGGAGGAATGGAAAGAGTTGATTAATCAGGAGAGTAATGAATGAAGAAGTTAGATAAAATAACTTCTACTGTATTGAGCACCTTCTATGGTCCAATTACTGAAATGGTATATTTAAGTTATAATAGTAAGTAAGATAGACAAGGCTTTTGCTCTCATGGAGTTAGGGGAGAAGAAACAAGTAAATAAACCAGATAGTTAATTTCAGATAACCATAAGTAAGATGAAGGCAATCAGACAGAGCTATAAAATAGAGGGCAACTGAGGGGTGGAGGCTAGTCTACATGAGGTAATCACTAAAGACCTTTCTGAGCAGTGATATATGAGGTACCATCTGAAAAATTAGGAGGCAGGAACCTGAAAATTCAGAAGGAGAGTGTTCTAGGCAGAGGAAACACTTCTGGTCAGAGGCAGGAATGAGCTTACTGCGCTGAGGAAATAGAAAGGACTCTGTGGCTGGTGTTTCACTAGCAGAATAGAGTGCATATGAGATGGGGTAGATTAGTTATACAGGGGCTAGAAGAAACAGGGGTTTGTAGACTTGTAATGATTTTTTATTTGATCTTGAGTATGATTTGAAATCAAGGGATTTCAAGATGGGGATAACAAGACCTGATTTATACTTTTTAAAAGATAACTTTGGCTAATGTGTAGGGTCAGGACTGTAGAAGGGCAACAGGTGAAGCTGAAAGACCAGTTAAAAAGCTGTCTTAGTCAATTTGTGCTACTATAACAATGTACTGCAGACTGGGTAATTAACCAACAACAGAAATTTTTAAAAATAAATTTCATTGTGCACATAGGTTTACAGCATGGTGTATGGGACACATATAGATAAGTAAAATGGTTATTGTGGTGAAGCGGATTAACATATCCGTCACCTCAAGTAGTTACTTTTTAACAATAGGCATTTGTTCTCACAGTTCTGGAGACTGGGAAGTCCAAGATCAAGGCACTGGCAGGCTTGGTGTCTGTGAAGGCCTTTTTCCCACTTCCAAGATGGTGCCTTGTTGCTGCATCCTCTGGAGGAAGGAACGCTGCGTCCTCATTAGGCAGAAGGGCAGAGGAGGCAATAAGGGACAAACTCCCTCTATCAAGCCCTTTTTTGAAAGTATTTAATCCCATTCATGAGGGAGGACTCCTCATGACTCAATCACCTCCTAAAGGCCATACCTCTTAATACTGTTGCATTGGGGATTAAGTTCCTGCATGAATTTTGGAGGGGACAAAAAACATTCAAACCATATCAGAGGCCAATATTGTAGCCTGGATGAGAGATTGAAGTGGCTTGGATTAAGATGATAGTAAGTGAATATCATGGTGTATGTAGACAGAAAGGTAGAGATTTGAAGTATATTTTGGAGGTAGACTTGAAAAGACTTGATAGATTCAATATATGGAGGCTGAGGGTAAGGAAAAGAGGAGAAACCGGGTTGATGTCTTATTTTGGGCCTAAGTGGGTGGATGGTGGTGCCATTTTCTGAATTATGGAAGACCAGCATGGGAAAATATTTTAGGGGCAGAATTAAGGGTTCTCTTCTGGTCACATTATATTGGATATTCTGTAACAGCTATCCAAGAAGATATTTTAAGAAGACAGTTGGATATGTGAATCCAGAACGCAAGGGGAGATGTCAATATTGTAAATATCAATTTAGTAGTCATCAGCATATAGATAATGACTAAAGTCATAGAATTGTATGAGATCATCTATGGTGTAATGATGCTAGAAAAGAAGGCTAAAGACTTAGCCTTGGAATATTTTAACATGGAGAGATCAAGCACAGAAGGGGAAGACAGCAAAAGAGACTGAGAAGAAACAGCAAGCAAGATAGGCTAGGACCAGCAATTTATCCCAATAAGATGACTGGACAAGCATGTAAAGATATAAATGTACAAGTATATTCATCACAGTATTTTTTTTTTTTTTTTTGAGACGGAGTTTTTGCTCTTGTTGCCTGGGCTGGAGTACAGTGATGCTATCTCAGCTCACTGCAACCTCCCCTTCCCAGGTTCAAGCGATTCTCCTGCCTCAGCCTCCTGAGTAGCTGGGATTACAGGTGTGCGCCACTACACCCAGCTAATATTTTGTATTTTTAGTAGAGACGGGGGTTTCATCATTTTGGCTAGGCTGGTCTTGAACTCCTGACCTCAGGTGATCCACCCACCTCAGCTTCCCAAAGTGCAGGGATTACAAGTATGAGCCACTGCACCTGGCCCACAGTATTTTTATAATAGCAAAAATTGGAAATAGGCCGGGCGCGGTGGCTCACGCCTGTAATCCCAGCACTTTGGGAGGCCGAGACGGGCAGATCACGAGGTCAGGAGATCGAGACCAACCTGGCTAATGTTGAAACCCCGTCTCTACTAAAAAAATACAAAAAACTAGCCAGGCGAGGTGGTAGGCGCCTGTAGTCCCAGCTACTCGGGAGGCTGAGGCAGGAGAATGGCGTAGACCAGGGAGGTGGAGCTTGCAGTGAGCTGAGATCTGGCCACTGCACTCCAGCCTGGGTGACAGAGCGAGACTCCATCTCAAAAAAAAAAAAAAAAAAGGAAATAAATATCTATAGGGAGATAGTTAAATCATGGCATATATATATATATATATACACACACACACACACACACTACAGAATATGCTAGGCAAACATTAAAACGATGATACCAATCAATATTTATTGACATATAAAGTTCACAATACCTTCTTACATGCAAGAGCAGATTACAAAATAGCCTATGTAGTATGAAGACATCAATGTAAAATTATATGTGTGTATGTGTCAGAGCATATATGTAAATAGGGTCATGATGGTAGGTTTCCTTTTTTCCCCCTTTTTTTAGATAGAGTCTCACTCTGTTGCCCAGGCTGGAGTGCAGTGGTGCAATCTCTGCTCACTGCAACCTCTGCCTCCCGGGTTCAAGTGATTCTCCTGTCTTAGCCTCCCAAGTAGCTGGGATTACAGGCACGTACCACTATGCCCAGCTAATTTTTGTATTTTTAGTAGAGATGGGGTTTCACCATGTTGGCCAGGCTGGTCTGGAACTCCTGACCTCAAGTCATCCTCCCTCCTTGGCCTCCTAACCTGCTGGGATTATAGGTGTGAGCCACCGTGCCCAGCTGGTGTTTTGTTTTTCCACTTTGTTTATAGATGTATCCCTTGAGCCTAAAACAGTGTTTAGTATCCAGTAGACACAGATGAATATTTGTTGAAGGAATGAATAAATGAATGAACAAATGAATGAATATAAAACATTAACCAAAATATTGAGTGGTTATGTCCTGTGATAAAAGGTCTTTTATTTTTCTTTCTTTTGTATTGTGTTAGATTTTTTCTTTTTTTACAATGACCATACATTCTTTTTATCAGGAAGAACATTCTTTTAATTTTTGAAACCATCCTCACCTTTGTCAGTTACCTATGACTTCCAAGTACCCCTATTTGACTGAATTCAGAGCAAAGCAATTGCTTTGCTACTGAAAATCCATATTTAAGCAGGTATATCAGAATGATACAAGGAGATACGTTGTCTCTTGGAGAGCTGGAGGCAGAAAAGGTGAACTAGGAGTGAAGACCAACAGCAACTGTGAGAAAGAAAGACTTGTGCCTCGGAAGAAAGTTGAGCTGAGATTTTCTTTCTTTCTTTTTTTTTTTTTGAGACAGAGTCTCGCTCTGTCGCCCAGGCTGGAGTGCAGTGCAGTGGTGCGATCTCGGCTCAACCCAAGCTCCGCTTTCCGGGTTCAAGCCATTCTCCTGCTTCAGCCTCCAGAGTAGCTGGGACTACAGGCGCTCGCCACCACGCCTGGCTATTTTTTTTTTTTTTTTTTTTTTTTTTTGTATTTTTAGTAGAGACGGGGTTTCACCGCGTTAGTCAGGATGGTCTAAATCTCCTGACCTAGTGATCCTCCCGCTTTGGCCTCCCAAAGTGCTGGGATTACAGGCATGAGCCACTATGTCTGGCCAAGCTGAGGTTTTCAAAGCAGAGCAACATAGAACAAGAAGCTGAGGGCCCCTTGCAAGCCCGACCTTGGGGAGAAGAGCCTGTGGAACACTTAGAGCACAGTAAAGTTTGCAATCTAAATTCTTGATTCTCAGTTGTCGATCGATACAGGAGTTAATAAAGGAGCCAAGCTATGACTCCCAGATTGTGCTGTTTGGTATAGAAATGCCTCACTCCCTTTGGTGGTTGCAGTGGAAAATGAAGGCAGTCTTCTGTATGAAGAAGTCCCTGGTTCTCATTTTTCTCTGAGGCCGTAAGAAAAACAAGTTGGATTATGTTTTTTGAATAACTGATTGGATATTCTTTGGGATTCTATGTATGTATTTGCCTAATCTCTCTCTATCCTCCCCTCCATTCCCCCTCATTACCCACCCACTCCCCATCAACAGAAAATACTTAGATATCTCCAGTATGGGAGATTAGTCTCCTGCTAGCATTTCTCCTGTACTGTACCATGCAAAATGAGTGCTCATTTCCTTCCTGGCCTTCAGTTATAAAAGTCCCTCTGCTATTGCCCAAGTCTTGGAAAGTGCAGGCTCCAGGAAAAGGGTGGTGGTAGATAGAGTTGCCAGATAAAATACAGGAAAGCCAGTTAAATCTGAATTTTGGATAACCAATGGATTTTTGTGTAAGTATATCCCAAATATTGCATGGGACATACTTATACCAAAAAAAGTCATTGTTTATCTGAAATTAAAATTTAACTGGATGTCTTTTTTTTTTTTTTTTTTTTTTTTCGAAATCTGGCAATCCTAGATATGGAAAAAAAAAATCCTTCATGTGATACAAGGGTTTTCTCAGTGCTTTTCATCTAAAACTTACCAGATGTTTCTTAGATGGCCTTTCAATTTACAAAAGGGGAAAATAACTAACTGATTAAGTCAAGGTTAGACTGCGAATCAGTGCTAGGGCTGAAAATTTAAGTTTTCAAGTTTTCCAGCACATGATCTAATTCAGCAAACTTTTATCAATAATTTATTGGCTGTAAGGAAATAGGATTAGAATGATCACAAAGGTACATATTCCCATGAAAAGTAAATTTTTAAAAGATTCTAAAGGTGACAAGCATTAAGGTTTTACTTTCCTCTATGGTCATGACTGGGCTTAACCTCTAAAGAAGTGTTTTTCACAGTGTAGTCTTTATTCTACCTGCATCAGAATCATCTGGGAAGCAGTCCGTAGATATAGACAGAAAGTGAAGGTAATGGGTCCTTTGAAAGTTTGAGTTCCTGGTCTTTGTCTTGTAGGCACCACAATCACTTCCTCCATTTCCACAGCCTTTAGTTCCACTAACAGCTTTTATCTGGAGGGTCTCAATGCTAGAGAGCTTTCTGGTTATTTTAGTTTTTGTTTCTCCCATTACATATTATAAAAGGTAATTTATTAAAAGGCAAAATTGAAGAGGGATTTGATATCCCCCACCCCCAGCACAGCCAAATAAAGGAATCCATTAGATGTACAAGAAAAATAACCATTGGATGTAAAAGAAAAAATGATTGACCTGGCCTCTATTAAATCAGCAAATTTAACTGGATCTTGGAAGCTGAAGAATTCTCTATCACCTACATCTCTTGCATTGGGGCCTTGCCATTCCACAAAATTTATTCTTTACTTTTCCTGGACCTGACTCCAAGAGAACTAATCGTATCTTAATAATTTGGTACAGAGTCACAGTGTAATTGCTCCAGGTCAATATTGTATCCTATCAGACTGGAGTACAGAAATGATTATCAAACATTAAAAAGAATGAGGTCAAGAGGTACAACCTGACTTTCAAAACATCCTTAGGATGTATGTATAGCCAGAATGACTGTTTTAGTTGAGGAATTAAGTGATCTCTAATAGAACAAAGCAAATGTATTCAGTCAATCTGTCATTTCAGATTTATAGCAAACGATCTCACATTTGGTCAATTCCTCAATTGTATGCTAATAAAAATGATATAAATAGTTCGGTAACTCACCGTATGGTACTAAAATGCAAGTAACCCAAGATGGGTTGGCTATGTTGTTCTCATCTCCTTTTATCACCAGATACTTGATTCTTCTTAGCTGGCATTATATGCTGCCAGTTGATACTTGCCTAAATATTTCCTTCGTACTCAGAACATTATAGTTACTTTTTCAAGCTTCAAATATTTCCAAGTAATTCTAGAAATACGTGAGGTACGCCTGAAACGCTGACAGCTGTAGCTTATACCCAAAATAATCAGGCCTGCTCAAGGAGACGCTTTGAGCAAACAGAACCAGGAGTTTGAAGGTGACAGCTGAACAGGCATCAATAGGAAATTGCCAGGTGCTCAGTTGATCCAGCTAGGGATGGCAACAGACAGATTCCATTTCTAGAAATAGCACAGAGGATGCCAACAGGTCATAGGATATAAGCTATTGCACAAATCTTCCCTTCCATCTTCTAGGGAGCTTGGAGGGTATCTTAGGAACCTTAAACTTGCTGAAAAAAATTAACATGTCTAATAAATAATCTTTGACATTGACTTGTTGAGCCCCTATTAGTTTCAAGTCACTTTCCTAGGCACTGTTAGGAGCAGGGATACAAAGAAGTTTAGACACAGGCTCTACACACACAGAGTTTTCACACCAGTTGGGGAAATAAGACCCATATGGCAAAGTCTTGTCTTATAAGGGGTTAGATTCTTGATGATTAAAAAAAAATCATTTATAGACAAAATGCACCTCAAAAATTTATTTGAAAGGTGCCATATTAGAGACAGACATACTATTTTTCAATAAGTCAAACACAGTTGTTTTTTTCCCCTACAACCTTATACCAGATCGCTTTTTCTTTAATCGAGAACCAAGCCAATTGGCTTGCATTTAGAGGCTGTGTTGAATTTTTTAAAGCGCACATATTTAAGCATGAGAATCTCACCATGAGAAACCCACAGGAACTGACACCATCTGAAGGAACATCAGAGTCACATCTCTCAACTCAATTTAACTCCAGGGCAAAACTTGTTGAGTGGAATAATAGTTAGGATTGCCCACATAATTTTCAACTGCTTACATTCTCGCTCTCTCTCTGTCTCTCAATTTCCTCTGTGTATCAGCCAACTCATATAAGAATGGTGTACTTGTGATGTGCCTCTCTATACCCACGTAACAAGACAGGAGAGGCTATGTGAAGGAGAGCTTCACCACTTACTGACTGTATGACCTTGGCCCAGTGAACCCCTCTGAGCCTTCATTTCCTCATTAGTAAAATGAGGATAATAATTGCATCTTCCTTGCACGATTGTTCTGTGGATTAAATGTAATATTTGCAAAATGCTTAGTCTAATGCCTGGTAGCATAAAAGCCTCAGTATTAACTATTATAGCAAGTGGTTTATATGTGGTATGTCAAATGAGAGACATGCCTTGTGTGTTATAACCTACATAACTGAATAGTGTATTGGCAGGGAGGGGTTCATGGGTGAGATCATTTTTGAACTTAGTGAGGTATGGGTAATACTGGAGAGTTGGAGGGAGGAAGGGAGTGATGGTGGAAGCAGGGAGAAAGCCAAGACATGGATGAGTTGGGATGTCTGGAGACCCAAAGTACATGGGGGTGGGCAGTAAAGCCTGTGGAAGGGAATATTAAAATATGCTGTTGGAGGAGGAAGTCAGGGCCATGTGATTGAAGGCCTTGAATGCCAGGATGTGGTGCTGGAAGCAGTGAAGAATTGTTTGAGATTTTTCACTTAAGGGTGATGGGATGATAAAACATTTAGTATACTTTCAAATTCAGCTCATCTGTCAAATCCAGCTCACAGCCACTTCCCCCTACTGCATCTCACTCTTCCTTTTGCAAACATTGTTGACATTGATTGCTCCCCTTCCCCCTAATAATTTTGCCCTTAATCTACCGCCTTATCTCAAGGCTAAATGTTTTCTCTGAGTTGTGCGTGTCGGGAGAGAGAGAGAGAAATATTTTTCTCCAAAGATAGGGCCCTGCCTTTCACTTCCTCTGTCTGCCACACAGAGTTTAGCACATTGTGGACTCTGAAGGAATAATTTATGAGTTAACGCAATGATTGATTACGGGCATGCCTAATTGGAGCACCAAAAGCAAAGTGTCCCTTTGACAGGATGAGTACTGGCTCTGTGAGGAATGTAGTAAAACGAAAGGTGGACAGGGTTATAGGTCATGGGCTCATTCCTGAAGCCCCAGAATCAAGTTTTTTGAACGTCTTCCTAAACGTCTTTGCCTAAAGACATTTGTTAGCCAGGAATCTGCCAAGCCAAACAAAGGCTGACTGGCTTGCTGGCTGGGCTAACTAGTGTCCTTACCGGGAAATGCAGGAAATGGAGGACTGTCCAGAAAGAGATGCCCCAAATGCAGCCCTGTGGGGGAGACCAGCTTCCTCAGAGCCCAGAGAAGGAAGAGAAACAGCCTCTATCTTTAATCACAGCTATTCAAGAAACAGGCTCTGCTGAGAGCAGCAGTCTCTAGGGGAGAAAAGGACAGTCTGCAAAGGAAACTTTTTTCTAACCTGAGGTCAAGACCAGGAGTCAAACTCTGAAGGGACTGGGAAGGATAGCCTGGGTATGTAATGAAAGGAAAGAGCCTATTACACCCTGGTTCCGAAGAACCACAGCTCCATATCTGTCACCATCCGTCTTCCCAAACGCTCATCAAATGAAATAACCCATCTGTGACAAATCTTCATTTGTCCAATGTGGAAGTGCAAAGCTTTTCTAATATACATCTGCATGTTATCCTGGTTTGCAAAAGCCTCCAAGCACATCAATAAAAGAAGTTGCTTGAAATGGATTCTGGTCGGGACTTGTCCCTTGCTCATGATCAAAGTGATGTCATTGCTGACAATTCAGAACTGTCCTACTTGCCACCTTCTCCAGGCTCCCAGGCTGTTTTCTGAATTCCCAGAAGAAACTGTTTCCATGGCTCCAAAATGACCCCTTCTTAGGCCTCTGCCAATCAGAGTCTCATCCCTCAGCCCCCCCATCTCATCTAGCTGCTAGAGAGAATGCATTCTTATTTAACTAATGCATACTAAGGTGTAAGTGAGGTCATACACGAAGTAGCCAGGTGTGTTTGCATTTCCAGAAGGGCCATCCTAAGGAACAGAATTCTAAACAATCAAATTTCCAGAGTTATTTCGGCGCGTTGTGTGATGAGGCAAGCCTTATTGGGCCAACTCAAATAGACCACATGGGTAACCGCCTCAGCCACGTCTGATGCCGTTCCTTTCTCTTGGAATGTTCTGGCCTCTCCTGCTTCTCTCTCCAAATCTTATTTTTCCTTCAAGGCTCAGCTCAAGTCTTACCCATGAAGTCTGCCCAGAGCACACCTGGCTTGAATTCCTGCCCTGCTCGGAAGTCATTGCTCCTCATTTGTTCCGTCTGGGTTAGTTTGGTTTCCTCGAACAGATCCTGAGCTCTGTGAGAGCAGGAATCATGTTTTAAACTTCTTGCCGCTCTTCCACAACTCCTGGCGTGATGCTGGCCTCAGAGGATATGTACGAGAAGTGTTTATAGTAACAGCCATTGCTTTCCCACATGTATCAGATTTGAGTCACAGCAGCCCTGTAAGGTAGGTGGTATTACCCCCATTTTACAGAGGAACTTGTGAAAAAGAAAAGAAAAGAAAAGAAAAGAAAAGAAAAGAAAAGAAAAGAAAAAACACTGCTCAAAAGGAAGAAGTTAAAGTCTTGTCTCCTTTCTATTTCTGGAGATTCTCAATATATCAGTCAATATTATATATATATATATATATATATATATATATTTTTTTTTTTTTTTTTCTTTGATGGAGTCTTGCTCTGTCACCCAGGCTGGAGTGCAGTGGCACGATCTTGGCTCACTGTGACCTCCACCTCTCGGGTTCAAGCGATTCTCCTCCCTCAGCCTCCTGATTAGCTGGGACTAAAGGCACGTGCCACCACGCCTGGCTAATTTTTTGTATTTTTAGGAGAGACGGGGTTTCACCATGTTAGCCAGGATGGTTTCACTCTCCTGACCTCGTGATCCGCCTGCTTCGGCCTCCCAAAGTGCTGGGATTACAGGCGTGAGCCATCAACATAATATTTTTGAGTGTGACCTCTGTGCCCTGAACTATTGGAAATGTAAAAAAGGTGTAGACCTGGAGCCTTGTCTTCAAGTCAGCCATGGAGCGGTGACTTCCAAACCTGGTTGATCAACAAAAATACCTGAAGAGCTTGTTAACACAGAGACTTTCAGGTCATCCCCAGAGATTCTGACCCAGCAGGTCTGGGATATTGCCTTGGTATTTTCTCAAAGCCACCTGAGGAATTCTAATAATCAGCCATGTTTGAAAACCACTGCCCCCAGTGATCCATATCTTCTCATATATGTGAACAAGTCAGGTGTTTCTGGAAGAGTGGGAGGCATAGTACTCTTGGGACTGGGAACACACAAACTTCATATTTTAATATATGTTTATTTCAGTGTGTATTTAGAAAGACTATAACCATTCCACAAAACTATGATTTCCCAGATATGATACTTTTCTTTCATTAAAAGTGTATTTAATTCTGACACATGCTACAACATGGATGAACCTTGAGGACATTATGCTAAGTGAAATATACCAGACACAAAAAGACAAATACTGAAGGATCTCACTCATATGAGATACTTAGAGTAGTCAAATTTATAGAGACAGTAGAGTGGTGGTTGTCAGGGGCTGCAGGGAGAGGGAAATAGGGAGTTAGTGTTTATGAAGACAGAGTTTCAGTTGGGGAAAATAAAAAGAGTTCTGGAGATAGATGTGGTGATGGTTGCACAACATTGTGATGTACCAAATGCCACTGAATTGTACACTTAAAATGTTTAAATGGTAAATGTTATGTGATACATATTTTACCACAATAAAATGGACTTTAAAAAGCAAGATAGAAAAGTTTAAAGTTGGTAAAAGTAGAGACAGACTGCAGATATGGCAATCAGGAAGGTGCTGTGCAAGTAACTGGTGTTTGAGAAACAATTGTAGTTTGACTCCCTCGTTTTACTTAGGAGGGCACCAAGGCTCAGAGCAGGGCAGGGACTTGCCCAACATCACACATTGAGTCAGTGGCAGGGCCAGTACTGATATCCAGGTCTCCCAACTCTGTCAGTATTTTCAAATTTATATCATCTGATTCATTGCTCAAATATCACAGTGTCAGCAACAGACACAGGAGGCACCCATGGGTGCTAGAGAAGTTGGGGAGGGCTTGATGGAGGAAGTAGGACTTGATGAAGGCCCTTAAAGATGGAAGGATTTGTAAATCAGAGGAGATGAAAACAGGCATGAACACAAAAGTCTATCAGCAAAAATGAATTTGGTTTCTGGTTTGTATGGAGATAGTGAAAATGGAACCCTAGCTGGAGCAGTTATGTTTTGAACTAATAGAAGCCTCTCGAACAATACATTAATTTGGACTTGATACAATAAGCAATAGGCAGCCCTTGTAGAATTTTGAGCACAGGTGTGACATGGTGAAAGCAGGCTTGTAGAAAGGTTAATCTAGCAGTGGCCAACAGGATGCATATGATGAAACCAGACCAGTGAGTGGGCTCTTCTAGGAATCCAGCCATGGTATGACAGGGACCAGAAATGGGATGGTGGGAATGAGAACAAAGAGGCAAAGGTAAATCAATGACTTATTCAAAGGCAAGTCAAAGGCAGAACAGCCAGAACTTAGTCATCCATGAAAGGACAGATTCAAGATTCTTAAGCCTGGACGATAGAGTCATAGTAGTGCCCTTAACTGAAATGAAAAACAAAGGAAGAAGAGATAATGTGGGGCAAAGGTGAAACGTTTGGTTTTGGACATAAGGAGTTGGAGGTGGTAAAGAAACATCCAAGTAAATGTAGTTTCCAAGCAGCTTGAAATATGAGATTGGCCCTTGGGTTACAGGAAAGAGATCGTTAAACTCTCATTTTAAATATGGATACTTTATACAAGGATGGTGTTCTAGTGACATACTCATTTTTGTTTAGCATTAATTTGAAAGACATATTGTTTTCATAAAGAAATTGTGGTGTAAGACTTTGAACACAAGAGAACAAGCATTTAAGTGCCTTCAAAGCCAGAAAACATCAAGGAAAGGGTGGGACTGGCCCAAGTGAGTAATTATAAATTTTCTCTTCTGGAAAGAAAAAAGAGAAAAACCATGGTGTAATTTCCAGTTGTCCTTTCTTGGAGCTTTAATGCATAGAAGGATTTAGTGTCCTTGTCACCCAATACAACTTTTCAAAGAACTGCTGGATGAGTATTTAGTAATGAACCTTTGGGAACACCTTGTATGGAATCCAGCTCTTCTGCAATTAATGCAGGATGGCAGCTGCTTGAATGATTCATATCAGGACATCATGTAATACCACATAATTTGACAAAGTGAGAATGGGAGAGTGGACAATATTTGCTCTGTTGTCTGTTACATACTTGCTCAGTGAATGAAAGGCTATACCTCCTTACGCGTAACTGACAAAACTCTTGGACTTGCTAACCCAAAAAAATTCATCTCTGATTTCTGTGAGTCAAACTACAATAAACTGTCCGAGTTGGCGAAAACAGCAGGTTTCACAGAGGTTCTGGACATTTTTGCAGAGACTTTGGACTGTGGGAGCCTTTTCTTTTACTTCTCTTTCTTGGAGTCTGAGCCGGTCATCAGGGAAACTTGTGAAGTTTCTCTTTTAGCTCTTCCACCATTCTTCCTGTCTTCTCTCTTCTCACATCTACTTTTGGTAGTCTACAGGCTCTAAGTTCCAGAGCTAGCACAGCTCCAGGTCCCCACTGTTAGGTGTCCCTAAAACTCATAATAATGATTGTGTATTGAGAATTGACAATGTGTCAGACGTTGTGCTAGGTGCTTTATGTGTGTATATATATATATGTTATCTCAGTCTTAAAACAAACTTATGAGGTAAGTACTATTATTCCCTTCATTGTACAGATTAGAAAAGTGAGGTTTAAAGAGGTTAAGTAGATTCCACTGAGGCAGAAACCTGAGTCTGGCACTCTTTCCACCACATCAACCTTCATCATAAAGTGATAGGAAAGAGAGGGGTATAACCTAGCTAGCCAAAGGCACCCAGATCAACCCTAGCAACCAGCAGACTCTCACATCATTTTTTTGAGCAGTGAAGTTCCTAGAGGCCCTTACATCTGCCCCATGAGGCAGACTCCACTGATGGCCTAAAGCAGGGGTGTCCAATCTTTTGGCTTCCCTGGGCCACATTGGAAGAGGAAGAATTGTCTTAAGCCACACATAAAATACACTAATGATAGCTGATGAGCTAAAAAAAAAAAAAAAAAATCACACACACAAAAACTCATAATGTTTTAAGAAAGTGTATGAATTGTGTTGGGCCCCATTCAAAGTCATCCTGGGCCACATATGGCCCACAAGCTGTGAGTTGGACAAGGTTGGCCTAAAGGAAACTGGAAAGATGTTTTCTACCCTTAACATGGGCAAGGGGAGAGTTTTGTTTTGGCAGGAAGTTTACAGTCACTCTTTAGATGCTTTTGAATTAAGAAATTGTAACACACATTTTTTTCTTGGGCATTTCCAATGATTTTGAATTTGCACTTTGATTCTATCTAGCCCTGCCATGACTGATCTGTGACAGAACCATGATGCCAATATCCCTTTCATAATCTCTTTCTACTAAAACATTGATCTTAAGAGTTGCACAGGATTTGAGGGGCAGTGAGAAGCTTTATGATTTGCATTTACCCCTTGTTAAATTGTAAGTCTCTTGAAAGAGTAGACTATCTTCTTGCATTACCACCCAGTTTTGTTGGGATTAATTCATCCCATTGGTTTCCAAGATGAAGGTTAAGAACTATGATTCTTTGTCATATTGGAAGAAGAAACAGGAGAAGAGACAAGCAGAAATTGTGGCTCTAGAAGGGGGCAACCAAGAGAAGCCTGGGCTTCTTCCCAAATTTATCAAGGCTCAGCAATGGCTCTGAGCACATGGCAGTCTGTACAAGTGGCCAATGCAGAGGCTTAAACTAAGACCCATTGCCTTTTGCTATGATTCACAAGAGGTTGAAGGAGGATTTTTAAAAAGTTATAATAACATAAGTGCTGTCCTGCCTTAACAAAGCTAATCACTGCTGACCTACCCTAAGCAGGACTGGGTTTCAAGGGGTTTTTCCATTAGAGGACAAGACTCAGACTGAGCACGTCACACTCTCTCACCTAGTATTGCCTGTATCAAACAAGATGGCTAGCTGAGATGAAGGAGGGTTTCTAGCCAGGGAAACACATTTTTCTTTGTTTATTTACTTTTCAATAAACTAACTATCCCACAGAAGAGTCAAACCAGCAATTCTGCCCTCTTTAGTATACCCTATGTTTGTCATTATACCCTGCAAGAGATACTCTTGATCACCAACTTTCCCATCTTCAAACCATAAAATGACAGAACTGAAAGAGAATTCCAAACTCATCTCTTCCCACACGTAAGAGGCCTAGAGAAGGAGATGGATTTTCTCAAAGTCAGGCAGTGACTTAGTTATGGGCTAGAACCCAGATTTCCTGATTCCTGGATGAGTACTCTTCCACCCCACCACAAGGTGACTCTATCAATAGCGGACATCCAATTAAGGGCTTCTTGGCTTACATGTGTGTCAGGTTCCAAAGTATTCCTTTACCGGCTTTTCGGACTCACTTGATAATCCAACGCTGTGTGGATAGTGCCTAAGTGTCATCCTGGATTGTTCTCCCCAGATCAGTTGCAATCCAGGCCAGGATGGAACAGTGCCACAAAATCAATCCTGCCTGGCCTCTGCACTGTGAGTAAACGAAAATGAGTGTCTCTGTCTTCTGTCTGGGGCTTTCAGATTGCTGAGCAGATGTCTGTCTCAAAACGACTCCTTAGATACTGGACAAGGAAAAATATCGGTTACACAAGCCCTGATAAGGGAACGCAAGCTTTTAGGGTGTGAAAAAGCTGTTGTTGCCTAGTTGCCACTCTCCGACAAGACCAAATGCACAAAATATTGAATTTTCCTTTTTAAAGAAGATGTACATAGAGTCCCCTGACTTGAGTAGCCTTTTAAGCCTTGCGTTTTTAGAAAATTGGCTTTTAAATCCAAGCTTGAGCTCCTCTGAGGAGCTCTTAACCTGTTCTTCCACCAGGCATTAGATTCTAGATACCATTTTTTCCATTCACATGAAGTGAGCACTATTTCCTAAGTACTAACAAAAAATAAATAAATAAATAAATAAATAAATAAATAAATAAATAAAGGACGCCATTTTGTCCAGCCTGCTATATTCCATATATTTCCACGTTTTACCTCCCCTTATTCACCAGACTATGACCCAGCATGGGCACTATTTTTGGAGCTAACCTAAGCAATAGAACTGCGGCATTGGGATGAGGAATTTGAGAAGGGATTCCTATGTATCTGGTGCTAGGCTCAGCTCTTGTTTCACTGCAAGTCTCAGTCCAGTAAAAGTTATGATCTGGTGTTGCTACCTAATGCTGCAGATGTCTAGTTCCTGTTTGATCCACTTTCAATAACTCAAATATAGCAGGGGACACAAGTTGGAGCATGTTCCTCAGGAAGGGAACATGACACACGGCTACTCACTCAGCAGGGCTAATGCTACTTCTCTGTAGAGAATGACAGCTGCTCTGCTGAGGCCCTCTGGAGCAGCTAGTCAGCCTCCCAAGACGGGAAAAGCCATTTATTCTCCTTCACTACCTTTTGCCATGAATAGAGAAACTCGGGATAAGACTGTCTTTCTCCTGCATAGTCCAAGTCAGGGATGGCCCTGTGTATACTTTATGAGATTTGAGGGATATGCCTAGGGCCAGCTTTAAGTGTAGCTGAAATAGATGACCATCTCCACATTTTAATGCAAGAGCTGTCCAATAAGGCTCAATCATCTCCCCCCTCCAGCCATTATGCTGGCAGAAATCCTAGACCAGTCATGTCAGTCATGGAGACTACCATTTCTACCATTTTCTTCTAAGGGAAACTGCACAGTCCCTTGCTGAAGAAAATAGCCCTAAATTATTACTTGAGAATGGAGTGGTAACTTCTTAGATTATAGATGAGTACCTGACCCAAGCTGATGGATGACCTTTGTATGAAGTGGCCTAGCAAGAAAAAACTTAGTAGGACAATGGGAAGTAGCTAGGACAGATGACCTCTCTTCCGAGGATATATGTATGAAAATACTGAGATTTTCAGTTTGTTGGCAGCGGAAATGTAAATGAAAAGACACTAAATAAAAGCAGAGACCAACCTAGAGTGTTTTTTTGTCGTTGTTTTGTTTTGTTTTTAGTGGCAGAGCACTCAGTAACATTCAGAATGTTGAGGAGGTAGTAAGATTCAATCCCTAGAACTCTTCCTTCCTGAATGATGCCAATTCCTGAGTTTCTACTAGGAGTTTTAGAAGGACATTCTTTTGCCTTCATATAGTTGGGGGTGAGGCTGAACTATGCAAAAGGTAGTTTTTCTATTGAGGGTTATATGGAGAAATTTTTAGCACCGAGTGGGCTCCTTTCCTTCAGAACTTGACTGAGACTTTGGTAAGCCTACCAATCTCTCACACACCCTATAGAAGAGTCCCATTCTCAGTCTGCTTCTCCCATTTCACCCCTCTTCCCAAAATGTAGTCCCAGATTGATCATCACTTGATGTGGCCAGTTTCCCATTAGGACCACAAAAGACCACCCCCTCTCTTTCTGACTGGGCATTCCAAGCCAGGCCAGTCTAGCTAGAGAGTGTGCAAGGGACTTCTGATACCTTGCCTGTAGTGGGCATGCCAACTTAACTTTTTCTTTCAGACCTAGCCTAACATGATTGCAGATGCCCAACTCAATTTTCAGGCCTTATGCATGGTACCCACACAGACTGATGCTGGCACAAAGTGAGGTTGCACACAGAGCCAGTATTGACTTTGTGGCAACTCTGGAAGCAGATGGCCTTTCATGGAAGTGTACATCATTCCAAGTCTTTTGTCACAATAGCTAGTATGGATGGTTTCATAGACACTCCATGTTTGGGCTGCGTGTCAGGGACAACACTCTGGAAGAACCACATCCCTGACTTTACCAAAAGCCATCCCCATCATCTGTTTTCAATCGGGCCAAATTAGCCTGTGATGTGAAGCAGAGAAAGATAAATGATTGAAGGCCACTGTTTGCAAACCCCTGGCAATCTGTGATGGAAAAGATTTGTGACATTCAAATCTTTGTGCCATCACACAGTGAGAGCAGACCAGAATCTCTTCTAGTCACCACTGAGTAGGGCCATCTGAACCAGTTTGTGGAATTCACCTGTCTATTTTTGTTGTTTATGTTGGAGATGAGTAGGCCCACAATAATAGAGAAAAGGTACCCTAACTGACATCTCTAGAATCTCTGTAGATGGAGGCAGAAATGGCCATGAAAGGCTTGAGATGATTCCAAGGCCCACTAGATTAAGCCAAATCTCATTTTATTGCTCAACCCACACACCCCAATTGCAGCTTCAATCACAGGAGAAAATGAAAACTTTAAAGCTATCTACTTCTTGATTTTTCTTTGTGTACTGAGACTTCACAGAAAATTCTGGAGATGGAGGGAAGGATGAAGAAAGTGTTGAAATTGAACAAATAAATCACACACAAAATAATATTGCACATATTTCCTGGGCTTGTCTCTACCACTTATAAAGTGGACAGGGATGAAATAACATCTTGGTTTCACAATTGAAGAGTCCATATGCTCTTTTACTTTATCTCCACTTACTGAGTTTGGCTTTTAAGGGACACTTCTCCTAGGCCATCTGATTAGGTGACATCCTCTAGTCAAGAGCAGATAGAGGCCGGGCACGGTGGCTTATGCCTGTAATCCCAGCACTTTGGGAAGCTGAGGCGGGCAGATCACCTGAGGTCAGGAGTTCGAGACCACCCTGGCCAAAATGGCGAAACCTTGTCTCCAATAAAAATACAAAAATTAGCTGAGTGTGGTGGTAGGCACCTGTAATTCCATCTACTCAGGAGGCTGAGACAGGAGAATTGCGAGACAGGAGAATCACTTGAACTCAGGAGGCAGAGGGAGGTTGCAGTGAGCTGAGATCGTGCCACTGCACTCCAGCCTGGGCGACGGAGTAAGACTCCATGTCAAAAAAGAGAAAAAGAAAAAAAGAGCAGATAGAGAGGTACTTGAGTCACCCATGGCAGACCAGGATCCAATAACTGTGAAGAAAAGAGGAGGAGTCATTTGGCCAAAAGGCCCTTCCTTTCCCCTTGAGCCCCTCAGAACACACCTAAGCTTGCTTGTCTCCCTGGCTGGAGCAGAAGCTGAGGCTCCTTGCCCCATCCAACTGCCCTGTGAAGAGCATAATTTGTCAAAGTTCCTATTCTTTAAAGTTTCTGCTACCAGACAAACTAAATCCTGTTTAATTATAGAAGCACAGAACATCTGAGTCAGAAAGGGCCTTAAAAATCACTTTGCCCAGAAGAATGCCAATGTATAAATACAGAAGGAATCATAGAATTAAAACATCACCATTTCGCAACCATTATCTTAATAATGGATTTAGACAATAATCATCAACGTATGCTGAAACTATAGGGTGCAAGTCTGTGTTAGTTTGATTTCTTGGTTATGGTGGTATCGACTCACTTTTTCCACTATAAAAGGATCTTTTCCCCTTTGAAATTACAACCCTAACAACGATAATAAATAAGCCTACAATGGAGCAAACTTACATAATGTGTCCCCTGGATGTGACTCAATATGAGGACACAACATCATTTTAAAACAAAAAGCTGGAGAAAAAACATCTTGTCACACAAATTGGGAAACTGATACACAACAAGAAGAAGGAACTGAGCCTGAAACTGGGATTAGAATCTTTTTCCCATGGCGTCTTGATGCACCATCTAGTTCCAACCATAATGATGTTGGTGATGATGATACATTCATGTTTTTTCAACCAATTTTTTAAAGTTTCTACTGTGTGCCAGATAGTGTGCTTGGCACTCAAGAGTCATCAGTGAATTGAGCAAAATATCTCTGCCTTCATGGGGCTTATATTTATTTTCATGGTTTTTCATCTTTACCTTCTTCATCCTCATCCTCACCATTGCCATTTCACCTTTTTTAAAAATTTGTGCTCCTTTGCAGAAAGACTCCTAAATAGATATAGCTCTAGGACCTGGCACAGCATAGGTTTTTAATAAATAGTTGTTATCTTCAATTAGGGAATGTGTGTATGCACATGTATGTATGTGTGTGTGTGTGTGCGCGCGCGCGCATGTTGTGACTGTGTGTATAATGCCATTTCACTTCTACACCATAGCTCAATCTGTCCCCCATTGCTTGAAATAGCATCTCCACTTCTCTCACATTATCCTTCAAGGCAGCCTCATTTCCTTAGTAGTGACTTCCCAGGAGGACCCCCTCCTCTTAACAACCGAAGTGTTTACCACTACTTTGAATCTCATCACACACAGTATTGTGACAGCTTGGGGACTGTAGTTTATTCATTTAACTCTGTTAAGGGCCACTAATGAATATGGGTAGATAAAATGATTTCCAGTTTCCCAGGGGCTTTGTGAAAACCACGAGGCCCTAACAAAAGAGCAGCTATGACAATTTTAGGCCCTGAGAAGACAGATGAGGCCCCTTCCCTGATGAGGACCTTGGGCATGCAGAATCTTCCTGACCTGGTCACATGAGCCTGATTGCAGTTCTGCCCCCAATCTGCTGGTATGATTCTGGTCAAGTCTTAGCCCCTTGAAATTCAGTGGACTCACCTGTACAATGAAGCAGTTGCTCTCTGGGCACTTGGGTCCTTTGCAATTTTCTATCTATTAGGCTTGATTCTTCCTGACTTCAGAAAGGGAGGATATGGCCAGGATGCTTGAGAAAGTATAGTGTCTTCTCAAATGGCCCCAGCACTACCATGTCTGCCCTGCTCTAATGAAAAGTGCAGTGCCCAGACACTTGAATATTGGCCTTAATTAAGGCACCCAAATGAAAAACCTAGAATTACAGCTAATGCACCACATATAGAACTGATTTTCCAAACCCTTAGCTGGGTAATTTTCTCAAGAGGCTACACGCAACCAACACAGGGATCAGGGAAGGAAGGTGTTTAGTTTAGTTTAGTTTAGTTTAGTTTAGTTTAGTTTAGTTTAGTTTAGTTGTTTAGGAATACTTGCTAATACAGAAGCCCTTTCAAAGGCAAAGAATTGGCCAGTATTTCAGGCAGGACCCTCTTCTTCTTTTCCCTCCATTCACTGCTTAACAGCTCCAGGGCACGTTGGCATGTGATGTGACAGTCAGTGTGATCGAGTAGCTACGATGGTGTGCTCTGGCATCAGGGATACCTGGGTCTTAGTCTTAGCTCTGTCATGTGCTGGCTGCATGATTTTAGCCAGGTTACTTAACCTCTGATCCTTAGTTTCCTCATCTGTAAAAGGGAATAATAATGGTACTACTTCTTAGGGTCGTTGTGACAATTAAACAAAGGGACGCTTAGAACAGTGCCTGGCTCTTAGTTAGTGCTCTGTCAGTGTTAGGAGAAAAATGTCCAAATTACAATATTGGAACACAAGAGTACCCATGTCCTTCTGAAGATTCAGTGTGGTAGCCTGTTTGAAACTGGAGCTGTCCTGCAAAATTCATTCTCTGCCTAGGAAGCAGTTTGCACTCTGCTCTTTGCCTGAAAACTCTGCTCAGTGGCTTGATCAAGTGGGAATACACCACTCCATGGCGGAAAGAACAGAGACATAAACTCTAAGCTCAGAGAGCAGCTAATTCAGTCACCCTCTTGCTCACCTTCACCCGCCAACACCAAACGGGCCCAGAAACTCCAAAAAAGGAAGTGAATCTCTGAAGGTCACACAATAAACTAGTGGTAGACAGTTCCACCTCTTGATCTTTTTACTGCCTCTTTTATGAATAAGAGTTGAGAAAGAAAATGTGTGCAGTATAGAACAGATTCAAAAACAAACTCCATGAATCTAGGAGACTTAAGCTAGTCTCTGTATACCAGGGTTTCTCAACTTCAGCACTATTGACATTTCGAGCCAGATCATTACAAATTATTACCACACATTGCACTGTAGAATGTTTAGCAGCATCCCTGGCCTGCTTCCTCAGTTGTGTGACATCCAAAAATGTCTTCAGACATTGCCAAATGTCTGCTCTAGGGGTAAGGTGGGGTGGCAGAACCTCAGGTTGAGAGCACAGCTGAATAGGAACAGCACTGTAAATGCAGCTTGCTCCTCAGAGTTCTTTTCAGCATTCTTCTCCACTATATCGTCTCCAATGGTGATTTCATCCAACCCCATGGCTGATGGCTTCCAGATGTGGAGCTCTAGACTTGACCTCTCCAGCCCACTCCGGTCTTATATATCCACGGCCTACTCGACATCCCTCTTGTACATGTTAAAGGCATCTCAGACAACACTGAACTCCTGATTCTTGTGCCTGCCCTTTCACCAACTCATTCTTGCCTTCATTCATTCATTCTTGCATTAGACAATATTGCACACCTACTGTATTCATTTCCTGTGGCTGCTGTTACAAACTACCACAAACTTGGTAGGGGCTAAACTACAGAAAATGTTTTCTTTCATAGTTCTGGAAGCCAGAAGTCCCAAATCAAGGTGTCAGCAAGGCCTTGCCTCCTCCAAAGGTTCTGGGGAGAATCTTTCCTTGCCTCTTCCAACTTCTGGTGGCTCCAGGTACTCCTTGGCTTGTGGCTGCATCATTCTGATCTCTGTGTTGGTCATCACATGGTCTTTTCCTCTTCTCTCCCTGTGGTTCTCCTCTATGTCTCTTATAAGGACACTTAACATTTGACTTGGAGGCCACCTATATAATCCACAATGACTTCATCTTGAGATCCTTAATTATATCTGCAAAAATCCTTCTTCCAAAAAGGTCATGTTCACAGGTTCCTGAGGTTAGGACACAGATGTATCTTTTTAGGGGCCATCATTCAACCCACCACTCCTACTATGCACCAGGAATGTTATAGATGCTAGGGATACAATGGGGAACAAAGCAAAGTCCTTGATCTCATGGAACTTACATTATACTGTTAGAAGACAGATAGATAATAAATGGATAACTATATAATATAGAATGTCAGATAGTGATAAGTGCTAGGGAGAAAAAGAAAACAGGGTAAGAAGATAGAAAATGATGGGGTATGCTACTTTTGATAGGGTGCTCAGGGAAATCCTCTTGGAAGAGGTGATGTTGAAGTAGAGAACCGAAGCACTGGAGCCAGGCATGGGAAGGTCAGGGAAAGGTGTTAGAGGCAGAGGGAACAGAAAGTGCAAAGGTCTTTAGAAAGAATCATTCTTGACATGTCTGAGAAAAAGCAAGGAGGCCAGAGTGGGTGTTGCACAGAGAGTGACCAGAAGAGTGGCAGGAAATGAATTTTGGAGAGGTTGGTAGGAACTAGAGCATGCAGGGTGTTGTAGGCCATGGAAAGGACTTTGGTTTTATTCCAAGTGTGATAAGAAACCATGAGACCGAGGCTACAGATCAGGGGAGTGACACGACCTGATTTGCATTTTCAAAATATCAGCCTGGCTGTGATGTAGAGAAGGAATCATAGCAGCCGGGCAAGTGTATAGGCAGTGAGACGAGCTCGTGGAAAGGGAGAAGCGCTGTCTCCATCCATCCCCTTGCTCAAGGAGTCATTCCTGATTTCTCTCTTTCCCATATCCCCACATCTAATTCACTGGAAAATTCCTGTCAGCTTCATATTCAAAATATATCCAGAATTTGACCATTTCTCATCACCTCCGTCACTACCCCTCAATCTAAGCCACTGTTATCTCTTGCCTGGACCACTATAATAGCCTCCCAACCAGTCTCCCTGCTTCAACCCTTGCCTTCCCAGTCTATTTGCGACACAAGAGCCAAATCAATCTTTTTAAAGCATACGTCAGAACATGTTACCCCCTGGGCTTAAAACCTGCGATGGTTTTCCAATGCACTTAAAATAAAATCCAAACACTCTGCCATGGCCCTCATTACGTGACTCCCACCTATCCTGCAGCCCCATTCCCTACCACTCTCCCTACTCACTACATTCCAGCCACTCTGGCCTTCTTTCTGTTCCTTAAACCATTCCAGTTTGTTCCTACCTCAAGGACTTTGCACTAGCTGTTCCTCTAGGTGGTAATATGGGTTTTTCCAGCTGCTGTCACCTCCTCCAAGAGGCCTCCCTGATTACCCTCATGCAAGTAGGATCCTGATTGTCACCCTGTTTTCTTTTTTTTTTTTTTTTGAGATGGAGTCTCGCTCTGTCTCCCAGGCTGGAGTGCAGTGGCCGGATCTCAGCTCACTGCAAGCTCCGCCTCCCGGGTTTACGCCATTCTCCTGCCTCAGCCTCCCGAGTAGCTGGGACTACAGGCGCCCGCCACCTCGCCCGGCTAATTTTTTGTATTTTTAGTAGAGACGGGGTTTCACCATGTTCGCCAGGATGGTCTCGATCTCCTGACCTCGTGATCCGCCCATCTCAGCCTCCCAAAGTGCTGGGATTACAGGCTTGAGCCACCGCGCCCGGCAACCCTGTTTTCTTTTATTTTCTTCAGTGCATGTGTTACTCTCTGAAATTATATCGGGTATTTGTTTATTATGTGTTTATATAGTGGCTTATTTACTACCTGTCTTTTCTTACTAGAATGTAAGCCTTCTGAATCAGGGCTCATGTCTGACTTGTTTGCTGCTATGACCTTAGCAGCTAGTCCAGTGCCGGGCACACAATAGCCCCTCAGTTAATATCTGTTGAGTGAATGAACCTCTCTCCCAGTGCACAGCTGGACAGGAGCTTAAGGACTACCCAGCGAGTGGACATCGGAATCACCCAGAGGGCTTTTTAAACAATCCATATCTCCAGGGCCCCTTCCAAGCCTACTGCATCAAAATCTCCTGGGGCAGGGTCCACAAATCTGCATTTTGAACAAGCTCAGTTTGTAACAAACACTTATGTAGCACTTACTGCTACTATTCTAAGTATTTTACATATACTCATTTTACATAAACTCATTTTATCCTTTTAATAATAATTTCAGTATTCCAGTTTTACTGCCAAGGAAACTAAGGCACAGGGAGGTTTAGTAACTTTGCCCAATGCCACCCAGGCAGGAAGTAGTAAAGTCAGAATTCGAACCCAGTCAGTCTGTCCTCTTAACCACTACTCCGTGCTGGCTCTGCACAGGAAGTTCTGTGATCAGTGCTGTTTGGGACTCATACATGAAATTTGCTCCAATAAGGACACTGAGACCCAGACTAGACAATGGACCTGATTAAAGCCACAATCAGAAATGAAATAGGTTTTGCATCTTTCCATCTGATGAGCATTCCATTCTGTCCAGTCATTCTGTGCTCTGTAAAGGGCATGGTCGGGGAGCATGCTGCTTACATAAAAATTTAGTCACAAGAAGTTGTCTAGAAATGTTTTTGCTGTCAGCACTGGTTGTCAGGGAATGCAGGAACACATCCTGGCATTGGGATCTCTCATCGTCTCTGGGGCAATACAAGCTTAAAGTGGGAGACCCCCTTACCTCAGAAGACAGTTAGCAAAGCCACAGGCGATGAAGCCTGCTGTTGCTGGCCTAGTTGAGGATGGAGGTGTAAGAGAAGCCCCCGTAATGCCAGCGGAGGGAGTAGCATGTGCGGCGGAGCTTATCTGCTCTGGTCACAAAAAGTGCACCAGGCCTCGGCAGGCAGCCTCCACTCCCCTGTTCCCGCTAGCCCCCACTGAGAGAACCACGGGATGGCCCAGCCAGATGACATGCCTCAGTTACTCTCCAATGAGGCCCCAGGCCAAACAGGCTTTTCAATTTCCAGATGCTTTTTAATTAAAATAAAGGCCATCTGTAACCTGACTCTGAATGGACAAAGTTTCCTTAGTAGAATGACTGTACGAGTTCACCCTTTTTCCGTTACTTTTCGTTGAGCAACTGAACGTTTCTAACCAATAAATTATGACTTGAGTCACATGACAGCAAGGGGCAAGGAAGGGTTAAGTGACTTATGGAAGGTCACTCTGCTAAAGAAAGACTCCTTTGTTCTAGCCTCCCCTCTTGCTCCTGCCTCTGCGAGCCCATATTCTACCTTTGGGGGAGACGGAAAGAGGGCTACTCTAGCCTTGTTCAGAACAACAGAGGGTTGAGCAATGGTGTTGTGACCTGGTCCATCTGGGAATTCAGACTCTCCATCTCTGCTCCATAATGGATCTCAAGAGCTCAGATTTTCTGTATTGGTTGCCCACATCATGAGTTCTAACTCTGCCTTCATCCTTTGGGGACATAAATGGCAGGAGGGAAAAAAGGCCACTTTATTTCTTTTTTCTTTTTCTTTCTTTCTTTTTTTTTTTTGAAAAAGAGTCTCACTTTGTCGCCCAGGCTGGAGTACAATGGCATGATCTTGGCTCACCACAACCTCTGCCTCCTGGGTTCAAGTGATCCTCCTGCCTCAGCCTCCCGAGTAGCTGGGATTACAGGCATGCACCACCACGCCCGGCTAATTTTGTATTTTTAGTAGAGACGGGATTTCTCCATGTTGGTCAGGCTGGTCTTGAACTCCCGACCTCAGGTGATCCACCCGCCTCGGCCTCCCAAAGTGCTGGGATTACAGGCATGGGCCACTGCACCCGGCCAGGCCACTTTATTTCTATCCAGGCCACATGGTTAGAGATGTTTGGAGAGGCCTATGGGGGGACAAGGCAATCTCACCAACTTCTGTCTTGGACTTGCCTGGTCTAGAATTCTAGCATGGAAAAGGAGCAAGAGGCCTGACAGCAGGGTTAGGCTCTGCCCAGATGTAATAGCTTACTTTTTCATCTTAATTATAAGCCAACTCAGCCTTTAGCAGAGTTCAGAGACAATGAGGCTGTCTATGGGCTCAGAACAAAGCCCACTGATCCTAGACTCCAGAGTTCAACGCATTAAGCGACGACTGATTCAGCTCCCCTGCCTCAGATGGATCACTGTTCTTGTTCACCACGTAGATGATTAGGACAACTGAGGTCTGGAAGGTTACATTTGTCCAAAGAGCCTCAGCTAAGAATTGAAGCGAATAGAGAATGAGTGTTTCCTCGATGGGTTTTCTCTTCCCAAACTCCTGTCCTGTGTTCTTTTAGTGAAAGCAGAGCTTGGGCCGAGTTCTTTCTTCCCTGTTTTGCTAAAAGATTGGGTCTGATCTGTATTGCCAGCTGTGAAGACAGGAAGAAGAAGGAGTGAGAAACCAATGAGAACCCATTTCAAGTTTTCCTTGAATACTCCAAAATAGTTTCTTCCACATCCTGGAAGTACCAAAGCAGTTAGTGTGGTCTATCTTGGGCCACATCTACGTGAAACCAACATAGCCCATAGGAAAGTGGAGGACCCAGTCAACCACTGTCTGAGAGGCTGTTGATGTTTGTTTTCTACAGTTTTGAATTACCCATGTCTGTGCACCACAGATGCTTGTGGGTCACGGCGCATGTGATTGAGGTTAAGTATGGGTTGAATGCTGTAGGAACCACGTTTATTTTGTCCTGGGTCCTTTCTCATTTTGGCCTTCTTTTATTGCCTGTGTGAGCTTTTCTTATTTGGATCTACTGAAGACATAGAAACATCCCTGCCCTTACCCCAACCCTTCCCTTTCATTCCTGAGTGGCCTTTTGACTGGAGGCTCTCTTGGCATTGCAAAGGTTAAGAGTGTCTCCACAGGTCTGTTTCAGGATTCCCAAGAGAATTTGAGGCATAAGACTGAGAAAATGAGTTTTAAGATTCAGTGCTTGGAATCTTTTTCCTCAACATATCATCCTGAATCTAGAATTTCTGAAGAAGATCCATGATATCAGCTTATCAGCTAGCTTTGGGCAACCTTGGTATCTTCCTTTACCATTCAACTTGTGAAGTGTCATAAAAGGGCCATATCCTAAATGGCTCCCAAATGGGCTGCTGGGCCAAGATTTTGGTGTTCAAGTAGGCCGTCTTGTGTTTCACTCTGTAGGGAGTTGTGATCATACCCAACAGATGTGTAGCTTCAAAAAAGCAAAGGGTGGTAGGCTTTAGAAATATCCATCTGTTGAACATTTTTCCTTTCATCTGCAGGATAGATAAAGACCGTGTGAACAGTCCTACCCAGCCCCACACAAGATTATAGCCACATTTCTTCTCATCAACAGAAGAGTGAAGGCAAGTGAGGGACGTTTGAAAAATGGCTGGCAGTACCTAGGTCAGGTTGTTGGAAGCTTTTTGGACTCTCATTCTGGGATTAAGTTATGTTGGAAAGCAAGGCCAGCCCCTTGCCTCCCTCAACAGATGGAGATCAAAAGACAGTGTCAGCCTAACCATCCACAAATCTCTCCAGCGTTTGACACTCACTATCAACAAATTCCATCTCTCCGTGAGGGAGGCAGCATTCTGAAACAGCCTTATTAGGCCACAGGGCTTGGGGACCAGGGTGGGCTCTGCATCTTATGGCCACTTTTCATTTGGAATCATTTGGTCGACTAAACCTCTCCGTTAAAAAAAAAAAATATTTAGGACTATGATGAGACTTTCACATGATAGAGTTTCTAGGCTGAAAAGAAATGGCCACAGAATTATGGACCATTTTCTTCCTCATATCCTGTCACACAAATCCATTCAAATTTCCCTTTTCCCTGCCCCTCCTTCTGTCTCTCCCTTCTCTCCTTCCCTCCCTCCCTCCCTCCCTCCCTCCCTTCCTTCCTTCCTCCCCCCTTCCTCCCTCCCTCCTTCCCTCCTTCCCTCCCTCTCTCCTTCCCTCCATTCTTTCCTTCTCCTCCCTCCCTCTTTCCTCTTCTTTCTCTCCTCCCCTCTCTTCCTTCTTTCCTTTCTCTCTCTTTTTCTTTCATTTTAAAAATACTTTAGCCTGCAGAGGCTCACCCAGTTTAATTTCAGCAAGTTCACAAGCCTGAGATGTTTCTCTCTTTCTCACGTTTTCCCCTGTCAGCACTTACTGGATTCTCCAAAATGGCTATTTCAGTTTAAGCAGACACAGAGGGGGAAGATCCATATTCTTGTGACTTACATAAGGAGTTTGAGCCTTGACCAAGTACCCAGTAAGTCTTGAGTTTGTCTCTAATAGTATATAGCTGAAGGAGTCTCTGAAATGACAGGATTTATGGAGGTGCCTAGAAGTACATTCAATAAGGAGGGAAAACACCAGATCCATTCTGAAATCTTCTCACCCACCAGCCAGTTGCCTATTACAGGGCATTGTTAGTGCAGCAACTTATGTATAGTAAATAGTCAGCCCCTAACTTATTCACTAGTATATTGTGGATTTTTTTCAAATGAAGCCCCCTTTTGGGGTAACTTTCATGACTTATGAAAGAATCCTTTGCTCTGTTTCATCAGAATCATCAGTTCTTATTGAGGTTCATATTGATCAAGGGTATTTTTCTTCAGAGAGTGGGGATGTGCCTCCAAACAGCTAATTAGATTAGTAGCACCAACATTTCCATCAAAGAGGAAGATAACTGAGTATTGCCTGATTTTAGTACAGCTACCACAGGATGCTCCAGAGACACTACTTAACATCAAAATAGCAGGGGAGAGAGAGCAAGAGAGAGTGTACAAGGAAGTACACAAGAGAACTCAGGCTTCATGGGCTTCTGAGCACACAGCCAGCTAGGGTATTGGGACCACCCAGAGATACCCCATCAGCCCCTGCATTCCCCACAGAGGATGTTATCATAAGCCCTTGGAATTTGTCAGGGGACCCTGCGAGATTATCTAATGATCCTGGAATCCCCTATACAGTTCCCACACCAAATAACTATCCTTCTTCTCCTTGGACTATTCCAATAGTAGGGTTGTCACCACCAGAGATGGTTTCACACTCTTAAATGGCTCTGAAAATGATTTTTTTTTTCATTTATTCAGGCTCTGAGTTTCATTTACTGAGCTTATACTATATGACAGGCAGTGTACTTTGTACTGGGGATACAGCAGTGGATGAAACAAATGGGATCCCTGCCCTCCTGGAGTTTCCATTCTAGTGAGGAGATAGATAATAAAGGAACAGAACTTTCTCCACCCAGCTCTATCACTCTCTATGCCTTTGCCCATGGGTTTGTGGTGCCCAAAATGTAACCCAATGACTCGGGAGGGTTTTGCTTGATTTATGAGGTCAGGGCAGAACTCCTTTATTCTGAAGACTAGACTCTTAAAAATGCAACTTATGACCAATTTCACTTTTTGTTTCACTGGTGATATGGTTTGGATTTGTGTCTCTGTCCAAATCTCATGTCAAATTGGAAGAGGGGCCTAGTTGGAGGTGATTGGATCATGAGGGTGGATTTCTCCCTTGCTGTTGTCCTGAGAGTGAGTGAGTTCTCATGAGGTCTGATGGTTTAAAAGTGTGTGGCACTTTCCCTGTTGCTCTCTCTCTCTCTCTCTCCTGTTCCACCATGGTAAGACGTGCTTGCTTCCTCTTCGCCTTCCGCCATGATTGTACATTTCCTGAGGCCTCCCAGTCATGCTTCCTGTTAAGCCTGTGGAACTATGAGTCAATTAAACCCTGTTTCTTCATAAATTACCCAGTGTCAGGTAGTTCTTTATAGCAGTATGAAAACGGACTAATACAACTGGTCACATTATACATTGACTTACAGTGACCTGACTGTCAACAGACACCCCTAAGCCTTCCCGCTGTTCCCCACTTTTAAACATGTTTTACCATTAGGCCAGTTTTCTCCTGTTTTATATTCGTGCAATTGATTTTTTGGACCAAATTACAACATTTTACATCTATTTCTGTTAGATATTATTTTGCTAAAAATACTCTGTCATGCCAGTCTATTGAGCTAGTTTTTTTTTTAATTTAGGAGGACAGAAAGCCCTTTGCATGTATTCAGGGGTCTGTTTATAAAACTTATAACACTGGGCTATCACAGAGAGAAACTTGGTCTTAGTCAAAAGTTGAAGGCCTGACACCCAAGATGTCATAGGAGTTTCACCTCATGGGGTTAAATTTTTTTTTAACAAATGAAGAAGCAAGGCAATCACATTATGCTTTGGCTCAGTAAAATAATGCAAGGAACTCCCAAACATGTTATAGATAACAGCCTTCTCAGAAAGATCCCCAACTGCTCACCATGTGGTTGAATTGGGGCTGGGAACTTGAAACCAGCAGGTCTTTGTTAGGTAAGAATGGGGGAAGGGAGTTTGCAGAGGCCAAGTTCTCAAGGCAATGGGACATGATTGGCAAAGGTGCCCGTGACTGCTTGCTCTTGGTATGAGTTGCATGAGCTAGGGCATCTCCTTGTCTTATTTGCATGGCAGGGCTGGAGGCTACACTGTGACTTGGCATTCATGGAACAACAAAATGACCAGTCAGTTATTCTATGTTCCACGGAGGCCAGTCAGAGCAGGTTCGTTGGTGGTGTGCTCAGGGACTGGGATCCAGTGGCTTGTGCACTCAGCCAGCTAGGCAGGCTGGCGAGATGGGCAAACACCTCAAACCTCACCCACTCCCATTCCCACCCCTACCCAGCTCCACATTCTTGAGGTTTTCGTTCACCAGACCTGAATGAGAGACTGACTGCCTGACTGCTAATTATTCCTGGAAATGGCATGATACGAAGTCTGCAAACATTTTCTGCAAACATTGACCCACAAGAGGCGAGCTGTTGAATTCTGGAAGCTGGGAGGCAGGAGGTGGGAGGGGGCTCGGGAGGCATTCCTCAAGCATGAGGCAGTCGGGTCCCTTTGCCTGCTGATTTCTGCTGTAAGGTCAGCAGGAAACAGATGCAAGGAGGACAGTCCCCAAGGTGGCATGGGACCACCCAGGGGTGTGTTGGGCTTTTCAGGTGAACGTAGGAGGCCGGGCTAGGAGCTCCCAGGTAGCAAGAGCCAGATTGTTGGTGCCTTTCTGTTGTCTCACACACACACACACACACACAAAAGTTTCAGCTGCCACCCAGCCAAACTTTGCTTGCACACATGTTTTCCAGAGACAGAGACAAAAATGTGTTTCTCAGGGTGGGGGTGGGGTTGGGAGACTGGAGTGACAGTTACATTAGCCGTATGCAGGGCCATCCTCATCACCTCGGCATTTCCTGGAGATGGTTGCAGCCTCCTGTGAACCCCAGCCAAGGTTCTTTCGAGATCCAGGGCAAGCCCCATGGCCAAGAGCAGGCTGGCCTGACTCAGAGGGAGAAACAGGAGACTTCGGGGAGAGTAGCCAGGCTGTGTAAGGCCCCTCCACCACCAAGCCCACCGCCTGCTTCAGCCTTGTATTCCACTACTGCGGGCCTCCAGCTCCAGAAACACCAAGCTGCCCCAGCATCCCGCTCACACTGGGCAGTTCTCAGCCACTCTGCTGCTGCTCATACCCCTTCCCCCGTCCCAACTGCTCTTTCCCCACTGCTTCTCTCTCCTAACTCCTACCCATTCTGCAAGGCTTCCCTCTGGGAGCACCTCATTTGGAAAGCCTCCCTGGATTCCCTCTGTCTGAGTTTGGCCTTCTCCTCTGTGCTCCCCTACAAAGTGTTGTGTTTTCTCCAACCACAGCATTTCTCACTCTAGAGAATAAGAGCTCACACTCATCTCCAGCTTACAATGCGCAAGTCACTGTTCTACATTCTTTACACATATTAACATCAGTATCTTGATTTTATTGATGAGGGACCTGGGAAATTCAGAGGTTAAGTAACTTGCCCAACATCACACGGCTAGGGAATGATGAAGTCAGGATTTCAACCCAAGCTGTCTGGCTCCAAAATATATCCCACTGGAAAGTGAACTCTTTGAGGGCAGGTTAGTCAAATCATCCCTGAATTCTCAGAGTGGGCACTCCAGAGATGTGAGTGGACTTAATTGAATCACATGAAACCAGGAAGACTGTAGGGAAGATCCTGGAAAGATGGGATGGGCCAGAAAAAGAGGTAGCCCCTAATAACTCACATACCTGTCCCTCCTACCCCTGTGGATGGATATTCAGGTCTAACAGACCCTGTTGTGGGTGATTTCTGGGGAGCACAAAGGCCAGAACAATGCTGGAGGCCCCATGTTGGGAGGCAGCCTCTGGGAGGCCGTTTTCAAAGGCCAGACCCATTGTTGCTGGGCCTGCCTGCTCTGTTGCCACCCAGTGTAGCCACTACTTCTCATTTGGTTTTGGTTAAAGACCACAGTGTACTTGCTCACTGGGGGAGGTGGGTGAGGTGGAAGAGGGCTTGGCTCCGCTTTGTTTGGAGTACTCACACTTAGCCCATCCTCCCCCAATCTCAGGGAAATTTGGAGGCCAGGAGGAAGTCTTTCCCTGTCCTAGAATTTTCTGTCTTCAGCCTTGAAACCTTTGTATGAAAGCCTCACCTGTGTGGAATTACTATAGACAAGTGTGAGCTGGACATTATGGCCGTATTTAGACCCATCACTACTTCTTCCCAGGGCTCTTAGAGGCCCTTTTGAGGAAACAAACAGACATCCCTTTAAAAAAAAAAAAAAAAAAAAAACAAAACAACTAGAACATGATACCCAGGATCCAGAATACTGAATTATAAGTCTGGGCATCCAACTCTAGACAGAGTACCTCTGGGTGTGGGTACTGGAGTAAGACTGAGTGGACTGACATCTTAGCCCTACCATTTGATAGATGTGTGACTTTAGGTTTAGAGTTGTGCAACCATCATCACTAGTTCCAGAATGTTGTCATTACTCCAGAAATAAACTGTACCCATTAAACAGTCCTTCCCATTCTCTCCCCACTCCATCCTCTGGCAATTCCTAATCTCTTTCTGTCTGTATGGATTTCCGTATTCTGTATATCTCGTATCAATGGAATCATGCATATGTGATTTTTGTGTCTGGCTTCTTTCACTTAGCATCATGTTTTCAAGGTTCATCCATGTTGTAGTATGCATTAGTCCTTCATTCCTGTTTATGGCTGAATAATATGACTATACCACATTTTGTTTATCCATTTGTCTGTTGATGGGTATTTGGGTTGTTTCCACTTTTTGGCTATTGTGAATACTGCTGCTATGAACATTGGTGTACAAGTGTTTATGTGGATCTATGTTCAATTCTCCTGGATGTGTATGCACCTAGGAGTGGAATTGCTGGATCATAGGGTGACTCCACAGTTAACTTCTTTTTTGAGACAAGGTTTTGTTCTGTCACTTAGGCTAGAGTGCAGTGGTGGGGCCTTGGCTCACTGCAGCCTCAAACTCCTAGTCTCAAGCAGTCCTTCTGCCTCACCCTCCTGAGTAGCTGGGACTACAGGCATGCACCATCACACCCAGATTTATTTTTAATTTTTTTTGTTTTTTTTCAGACGGAGTCTCGCTCTGTCACCCAGGCTGGAGTGCAGTGGCGTGATCTTGCTCACTGCAAGCTCCGCCTCCTGGGTTCACACCATTCTCCTGCCTCAGCCTCCCGAGTACCTGGGACTACAGGCACCTGCCACCACGCCAGGTGATTTTTTTTTTTTTAATAGAGATGGGGTTTCACCGTGTTAGCCAGGATGGTCTCGATCTCCTGACCTCGTGATCCACCCGCCTCAGCCTCCCAAAGTGCTGGGATTACAGGTGTGAGTCACCACGCCTAGCCTTTTTAAATTTTTTAAAAATAGAGATGGAGTCTCCCTGCATAGCCCAGGCAGATCTCAAACTCCTGGCTTCAAGTGATCTTGCTGCCTTGACCTCCCAAAGTGCTGGGATTACAGGTGTGAGCCGCTGTGCCTGGTCCATGTTTAACTTTTTGAGGAACTGCCAAACTGTTTTTCAAAGCAGCTGCATATTACAACCCCATCGGCAATGCATAAGGGTTCTGATTTCTCCACATTCTCATCATCAGTTGTTATTTTCCATTGTATTTTTTATTACAGTCATCCTAATAGGTGTGAGGTAGTACCTCACTGTAGCTTGGAATTGCATTACCCTAATTATTGATGTTGAGCATATTTTTATGTGCTCCATTGGGCATTCATATATCTTCTTTGGAAGACAGTCTATTCAGATCCTTTGATCATTTTTAATTGGGTTATTTGTCTTTTTACTTTATGGAGTTTTAAGTGTTCTGCATGTAATCTAGATACAAGTCTCTTATAAGATATATAATTTCCAAAAATTTTCTCTCATTCCGTGGGTGGTCTCTTCATTTTTTTTTGGTTGTGTGCTTTGAAGCACAAAGGCTCTTAATTTTCATGAAGTCTCCATTTCATCAAAGAAAAAATAGGTGTATTTTTTCCATGGTTGCTTGTGCTTTTGGTGTCAAACCTAAGATTTACATGTATGTTTATTTCTAAGAGTTTTTATAGTTTGGGCTCATGCATTTTGACCTTTGATATACTTTTATTTAATTTTTGCACATGGTGTAAGGTAAAGATCCAGTTCCATTCTTTTGCATGTGGATATCCAGTTGTCCCAGCACCATTTGTTTAAAAGACTATCCTTTCCCCTATTGAATTGTTTTGATGCCCTTGTTGAAAGTAAATTGACCATAAACGTGAGGGTTTACTTCTGGTCCACAACATTTTTAACTGACAGAAAAGAATGGTCAGATATGGAGGGCCTACAATAGTCCCAATGTCTCAGCTTAGCACACCCAGAAGCCTCTCATCCCTCCATCCCCTCAGTAGAGAAAGAATCGTTGCCCAGGGAAATGCTGGTCACCAACATTAGGTCTAATGACTCAACCTGGAAGGAGATCATGTGGAAAAGTTACACGTGTTTGCAGAACCAACCTTCCTTTCCTTGGAAAGTTAGGCTTCAGTGTAGACCTCCATTCCTCTTTCTGAGCATGCTGTCATGAGTTTGGGAAAAGTCTTTTCTTCTTTCCCCTTAGCTGGGAAATTCATCCCATGTTCATGCTCCTAAGACTGTCCACTCTCAGTTTAAGCTATAGTTAGAGCCCAGAATTTCAGAAAGCAGAGGGGTTTGGTTTCTCTCTTTCTCTCTTTCTCTCTTTCTCTCTTTCTCTCTTTCTCTCTTTCTCTCTTTCTCTCTTTCTCTCTTTCTCTCTTTCTCTCTTTCTCTCTTCTCTCTTTCTCTCTTTCTCTCTTTCTTTCTTTCTTCTCTTTCTTTCTTTCTTTCTTTCTT